>NC_136073.1:637392428-637647563 GCF_964261635.1 Lissotriton helveticus | reverse complement strand
GCTTGGTAGTTCGGACTGGACTGTTCCCATGAGGCACAGGGTCAGAGGTGATTTGCATACAGCCAGTGTCTAACCCAGGGTGGTGTGGAGTGCAAAAAAACGATGGATTTAGGCCCATATCCTTGTACTGGGGTGAATGTATGACATTGTTCTACATTCTGTCCATCAACTGTGTTTTTTGCAATTTTCACCCCGAGTGGGCTGGGTATGCTGAGACGTGAGTCCCAGGCTCTCCACACCACTGGAGTCAAGCTATCCAGGCTGATGAGGGCTGATAGCCAGAAACCGGTCTTTGGATGCTTGGTTCCGGTCTGGGAAAGACATGGCTTGGTAGTTCGGACTGGACTGTTCCCATGAGGCACAGGGTCAGAGCTGATTTGCATACAGCCAGTGTCTAACCCAGGGTGGTGTGGAGTGCAGAAAAACGATGGATTTAGGCCCAGATCCTTGTACTGGGGTGAATGTATGACATTGTTCTACATTCTGTCCATCAACTGTGTTTTTTGCAATTTTCACCCCGAGTGGGCTGGGTATGCTCAGACGTGAGTCCCAGGCTCTCCACACCACTGGAGTCAAGCTATCCAGGCTGATGAAGGCTGATAGCAAGAAACCGGTCCTTGGATGCTTGGTTCCGGTCTGGGAAAGACATGGCTTGGTAGTTCGGACTGGACTGTTCCCATGAGGCACAGGGTCAGAGCTGATTTGCATACAGCCAGTGTCTAACCCAGGGTGGTGTGGAGTGCAAAAAAACGATGGATTTAGGCCCAGATCCCTGTACTGGGGTGAATGTATGACATTGTTCTACATTCTGTCCATCAACTGTGTTTTTTGCAATTTTCACCCCGAGTGGGCTGAGTATGCTCAGACGTGAGTCCCAGGCTCTCCACACCACTGGAGTCAAGCAATCCAGGCTGATGAAGGCTGATAGCCAGAAACCGGTCCTTGGATGCTTGGTTCCGGTCTGGGAAAGACATGGCTTGGTAGTTCGGACTGGACTGTTCCCATGAGGCACAGGGTCAGAGCTGATTTGCATACAGCCAGTGTCTTACCCAGGGTGGTGTGGAGTGCAAAGAAACGATGGATTTAGGCCCAGATCATTGTACTGGGGTGAATGTATGACATTGTTCTACATTCTGTCCATCAACTGTGTTTTTTGCAATTTTCACCCCGAGTGGGCTGGGTATGCTCAGACGTGAGTCCCAGGCTCTCCACACCACTGGAGTCAAGCTATCCAGGCTGATGAAGGCTGATAGCCAGAAACCAGTCCTTGGATGCTTGGTTCCGGTCTGGGAAAGACAAGGCTTGGTAGTTCGGACTGGACTGTTCCCATGAGGCACAGGGTCAGTTCTGATTTGTATACAGCCAGTGTCTAACCCAGGGTGGTGTGGAGTGCAAAAAAGCGATGGGTTTAGGGCCAGATCCTTGTACTGGGGTGAATGTATGACATTGTTCTACATTCTGTCCATCAACTGTGTTTTTTGCAATTTTCACCCCGAGTGGGCTGGGTATGCTCAGACGTGAGTCCCAGGCTCTCCACACCACTGGAGTCAAGCTATCCAGGCTGATGAAGGCTGATAGCCAGAAGCCGGTCCTTGGATGCTTGTTTCCGGTCTGGGAAAGACATGGCTTGGTAGTTCGGACTGGACTGTTCCCATGAGGCACAGGGTCAGAGATGATTTGCATTCAGCCAGTGTCTAACCCAGGGTGGTGTGGAGTGCAAAAAAACGATGGATTTAGGCCCAGATACTTGTATTGGGGTGAATGTATGACATTGTTCTACATTCTGTCCATCAACTGTGTTTTTTGCAATTTTCACCCCGAGTGGGCTGGGTATGCTCAAACGTGAGTCCCAGGCTCTCCACACCACTGGAATCAAGCTATCCAGGCTGATGAAGGCTGATAGCCAGAAAACGGTCCTTGGATGCTTGGTTCCGGTCTGGGAAAGACATGGCTTGGTAGTTCGGACTGGACTGTTCCCATGAGGCTAAGGGTCAGAGCTGATTTGCATACAGCCAGTGTCTAACCCAGGGTGGTGTGGAGTGCAAAAAAACAATGGATTTAGGCCCAGATCCTTGTACTGGGGTGAATGTATGACATTGTTCTACATTCTGTCCATCAACTGTGTTTTTTGCAATTTTCACCCCGAGTGGGCTGGGTATGCTCAGACGTGAGTCCCAGGCTCTCCACACCAATGGAGTCAAGCTATCCAGGCTGATGAAGGCTGATAGCCAGAAACCGGTCCTTGGATGCTTGGTTCCTTTCTGGGAAAGACATGGCTTAGTAGTTCGGACTGGACTGTTCCCATGAGGCACAGGGTCAGAGCTGATTTGCATACAGCCAGTGTCTAACCCAGGGTGGTGTGGAGTGCAAAAAAAGGATGGATTGAGGCCCAGATCCTTGTACTGGGGTGAATGTATGACATTGTTCTACATTCTGTCCTTCAAGTGTGTTTTTTGCAATTTTCACCCCGAATGGCCTGGGTATGCTCAGACGTGAGTCCCAGGCTCTCCACACCACTGGAGTCAAGCTATCCAGGCTGATGAAGGCTGATAGCCAGAAACCGGTCCTTGGATGCTTGGTTCCAGACTGGGAAAGACATGGCTTGGTAGTTCGGACTGGATTGTTCCCATGAGGCTAAGGGTCAGAGCTGATTTGCATACAGCCAGTGTCTAACCCAGGGTGGTGTGGAGTGCAAAAAAACGATGGATTTAGGCCCAGATACTTGTACTGGGGTGAATGTATGACATTGTTCTACATTCTGTCCATCAACTGTGTTTTTTGCAATTTTCACCCCGAGTGGGCTGGGTATGCTCAGACCTGAGTCCCAGGCTCTCCACACCACTGGAGTCAAACTATCCAGGCTGATGAAGGCTGATAGCCAGAAACCGGTCCTTGGATGCTTGGTTCCGGTCTGGGAAAGACATGGCTTGGAAGTTCGGACTGGACTGTTCCCATGAGGCACAGGGTCAGAGCTGATTTGCATACAGCCAGTGTCTAACCCAGGGTGGTGTGGAGTGCAGAAAAACAATGGATTTAGGCCCAGATCCTTGTACTGGGGTGAATGTATGACATTGTTCTACATTCTGTCCATCAACTGTGTTTTTTGCAATTTTCACCCCGAGTGGGCTGGGTATGCTCAGACGTGAGTCCCAGGCTCTACACACCACTGGAGTCAAGCTATCCAGGCTGATGAAGGCTGATAGCAAGAAACCGGTCCTTGGATGCTTGGTTCCGGTCTGGGAAATACATGGCTTGGTAGTTCGGACTGGACTGTTCCCATGAGGCACAGGGTCAGAGCTGATTTGTATACAGCCAGTGTCTAACCCAGGGTGGTGTGGAGTGCAAAAAAACGATGGATTTAGGCCCAGATCCCTGTACTTGGGTGAATGTATGACATTGTTCTACATTCTGTCCATCAACTGTGTTTTTTGCAATTTTCACCCCGAGTGGGCTGAGTATGCTCAGACGTGAGTCCCAGGCTCTCCACACCACTGGAGTCAAGCAATCCAGGCTGATGAAGGCTGATAGCCAGAAACCGGTCCTTGGATGCTTGGTTCCGGTCTGGGAAAGACATGGCTTGGTAGTTCGGACTGGACTGTTCCCATGAGGCACAGGGTCAGAGCTGATTTGCATACAGCCAGTATCTTACCCAGGGTGGTGTGGAGCGCAAAGAAACGATGGATTTAGGCCCAGATCATTGTACTGGGGTGAATGTATGACATTGTTCTACATTCTGTCCATCAACTGTGTTTTTTGAAATTTTCACCCCGAGTGGGCTGGGTATGCTCAGACGTGAGTCCCAGGCTCTCCACACCACTGGAGTCAAGCTATCCAGGCTGATGAAGGCAGATAGCTAGAAACCGGTCCTTGGATGCTTGGTTCCGGTCTGGGAAAGACAAGGCTTGGTAGTTCGGACTGGACTGTTCCCATGAGGCACAGGGTCAGTGCTGATTTGCATACAGCCAGTGTCTAACCCAGGGTGGTGTGGAGTGCAAAAAAACAATGGATTGAGGCCCAGATCCTTGTACTGGGGTGAATGTATGACATTGTTCTACATTCTGTCCATCAACTGTGTTTTTTGCAATTTTCACCCTGAGTGGGCTGGGTATGCTCAGACGTGAGTCCCAGGCTCTCCACACCACTGGAGTCAAGCTATCCAGGCTGATGAAGGCTGATAGCCAGAAACCGGTCCTTGGATGCTTGGTTCCGGTCTGGGAAAGACATGGCTTGGTAGTTCGGACTGGACTGTTCCCATGAGGCACAGGGTCAGAGCTGATTTGCATACAGCCAGTGTCTAACCCAGGGTGGTGTGGAGTGCAAAAAAACGATGGATTGAGGCCCAGATCCTTGTACTGGGGTGAATGTATGACATTGTTCTACATTCTGTCCATCAACTGTGTTTTTTGCAATTTTCACCCCGAGTGGCCTGGGTATGCTCAGACGTGAGTCCCAGGCTCTCCACACCACTGGAGTCAAGCTATCCAGGCTGATGAAGGCTGATAGCCAGAAACCGGTCCTTGGATGCTTGGTTCCGGTCTGGGAAAGACATGGCTTGGTAGTTCGGACTGGATTGTTCCCATGAGGCTAAGGGTCAGAGCTGATTTGCATACAGCCAGTGTCTAACCCAGGGTGGTGTGGAGTGCAAAAAAACTATGGATTTAGGCCCAGATCCTTGTACTGGGGTGAATGTATGACATTGTTCTACATTCTGTCCATCAACTGTGTTTTTTGCAATTTTCACCCCGAGTGGGCTGGGTATGCTCAGATCTGAGTCCCAGGCTCTCCACACCACTAGAGTCAAGCTATCCAGGCTGATGAAGGCAGATAGCAAGAAACCGTTCCTTGGATGCTTGGTTCCGATCTGGGAAAGACATGGCTTGGTAGTTCGGACTGGACTGTTCCCATGAGGCACAGGGTCGGAGCTGATTTGCATACAGCCAGTGTCTAACCCAGGGTGGTGTGGAGTGCAAAAAAACGATGGATTGAGGCCCAGATCCTTGTACTGGGGTGAATGTATGACATTGTTCTAAATTCTGTCCATCAACTGTGTTTTTTGCAATTTTCACCCCGAGTGGCCTGGGTATGCTCAGACGTGAGTCCCAGGCTCTCCACACCACTGGAGTCTAGCTATCCAGGCTGATGAAGGCTGATAGCCAGAAACCGGTCCTTGGATGCTTGGTTCCGGTCTGGGAAAGACATGGCTTGGTAGTTCAGACTGGATTGTTCCCATGAGGCTAAGGGTCAGAGCTGATTTGCATAGAGCCAGTGTCTAACCCAGGGTGGTGTGGAGTGCAAAAAAACGATGGATTTAGGCCCAGATCCTTGTACTGGGGTGAATGTATGACATTGTTCTACATTCTGTCCATCAACTGTGTTTTTTGTAATTTTCACCCCGAGTGGGCTGGGTATGCTCAGACCTGAGTCCCAGGCTCTCCACACCACTGGAGTCAAACTATCCAGGCTGATGAAGGCTGATAGCCAGAAACCGGTCCTTGGATGCTTGGTTCAGGTCTGGGAAAGACATGGCTTGGTAGTTCGGACTGGACTGTTCCTATGAGGCACAGGGTCAGAGCTGATTTGCATACAGCCAGTGTCTAACCCAGGGTGGTGTGGAGTGCAAAAAAACGATGGATTTAGGCCCAGATCCTTGTACTGGGGTGAATGTATGACATTGTTCTACATTCTGTCCATCAACTGTGTTTTTTGCAATTTTCACCCCGAGTGGGCTGGGTATGCTCAGACGTGAGTCCCAGGCTCTCCTCACCACTGGAGTCAAGCTATCCAGGCTGATGAAGGCTGATAGCCAGAAACCGGTCCTTGGACTTGGTTCCGGTCAGGGAAAGACATGGCTTGGTAGTTCGGACTGGATTGTTCCCATGAGGCACAGGGTCAGAGGTGATTTGCATACAGCCAGTGTCTAACCCAGGGTGGTGTGGAGTGCAAAAAAACGATGGATTTAGGCCCAGATCCTTGTACTGGGGTGAATGTATGACATTGTTCTACATTCTGTCCATCAACTGTGTTTTTTGCAATTTTCACCCCGAGTGGGCTGGGTATGCTGAGACGTGAGTCCCAGGCTCTCCACACCACTGGAGTCAAGCTATCCAGGCTGATGAAAGCTGATAGCCAGAAACCGGTCTTTGGATGCTTGGTTCCGGTCTGGGAAAGACATGGCTTGGTAGTTCGGACTGGACTGTTCCCATGAGGCACAGGGTCAGAGCTGATTTGCATACAGCCAGTGTCTAACCCAGGGTGGTGTGGAGTGCAGAAAAACGATGGATTTAGGCCCAGATCCTTGTACTGGGGTGAATGTATGACATTGTTCTACATTCTGTCCATCAACTGTGTTTTTTGCAATTTTCACCCCGAGTGGGCTGAGTATGCTCAGACGTGAGTCCCAGGCTCTCCACACCACTGGAGTCAAGCAATCCAGGCTGATGAAGGCTGATAGCCAGAAACCGGTCCTTGGATGCTTGGTTCCGGTCTGGGAAAGACATGGCTTGGTAGTTCGGACTGGACTGTTCCCATGAGGCACAGGGTCAGAGCTGATTTGCATACAGCCAGTGTCTTACCCAGGGTGGTGTGGAGTGCAAAGAAACGATGGATTTAGGCCCAGATCATTGTACTGGGGTGAATGTATGACATTGTTCTACATTCTGTCCATCAACTGTGTTTTTTGCAATTTTCACCCCGAGTGGGCTGGGTATGCTCAGACGTGAGTCCCAGGCTCTCCACACCACTGGAGTCAAGCTATCCAGGCTGATGAAGGCTGATAGCCAGAAACCGGTCCTTGGATGCTTGGTTCCGGTCTGGGAAAGACAAGGCTTGGTAGTTCGGACTGGACTGTTCCCATGAGGCACAGGGTCAGTGCTGATTTGCATACAGCCAGTGTCTAAGCCAGGGTGGTGTGGAGTGCAAAAAAGCGATGGGTTTAGGGCCAGATCCTTGTACTGGGGTGAATGTAAGACATTGTTCTATATTCTGTCCATCAACTGTGTTTTTTGCAATTTTCACCCCGAGTGGGCTGGGTATGCTCAGACGTGAGTCCCAGGCTCTCCACACCACTGGAGTCAAGCTATCCAGGCTGATGAAGGCTGATAGCCAGAAACCGGTCCTTGGATGCTTGGTTCCGGTCTGGGAAAGACAAGGCTTGGTAGATCGGACTGGACTGTTCCCATGAGGCACAGGGTCAGTGCTGATTTGCATACAGCCAGTGTCTAACCCAGGGTCGTGTGGAGTGCAAAAAAGCGATGGATTTAGGGCCAGATCCTTGTACTGGGGTGAATGTATGACATTGTTCTATATTCTGTCCATGTTGGACAGGCCACATGAAGGGCTCGCTCCCTCCCCGCAGGACAGGGCCCGGGCCACCGTCAGCACCATTGCCCGGCCCAGCCGCCATCTTGGACACGGCACCACGCGGCCGCGCGGCCTCAGCCCGACCCCAACCCCGGGCCTGGCCAGGCCCCGACATCCCGGCACCACCCTCCACCCAGGAGGTGAACGGACCACTTGGCAGGTCAATGGGAGTACGAAGTGTCGATGGCTCTCCCCCGCCAGGTGCCGAGCACCCCCAGACTCCTCGGGCGCTGGCTCCACCCCCCTGCTGGGTGTCTGGACTCCCTCATCCCAGACCTCCCGACCTCCAAGAGCGAGGGTCCGGACATCAAAGGGCGCCAGACCTATAACTGAGGCAGCCCCAGGACAGGAAGGCAGTTGTATCCTGGAGTCGAGAGACACCGAGAAGAACTCATCCTTGACGGACTGTTGGCGCTGCCACAGCCCTGCCTTGTGAACTATTGTCCTACCTGCTGGCGCTGCCGCGGCCCTCTGCAACCTTCATCCTCGTTGGGACCTGCTGGCGCTGCCGCGGCCCGTAGTAACCTCCATCCTCGTGGGACCTGCTGGCGCTGCCGCGGCCCGTTGCAACCTGCATTCTCGTGGGACCTGCTGGCGCTGCCGCGGCCCGTTGTAACCTTCATCCTCGTTGGGACCTGCTGGCGCTGCCGCGGCCCGTTGCCACCTACGACCTCTTCGGGACCTGCCGGCGCTGCCGCGGTCCGACCCATCCGAACACCGAGCTCGAGGATTGTGAGCTATCACCGTTACACCTCAGTACCCGTAGGTACCAAGACTGTCCCGCTACCCCCTTCCCTTACTAGAGACTAGAATTGAGAGGATCATCGTGTCCTGATCGCCTTGTATCGCACCACTCTACTACCAGAAGTGCCTATAAAAGGTGTTACCCTGATCTTTGTGTGGTGTCCATCTGTGGGGGGGAAGTTACCTGTCTGTGCGATCACTGTGCTCGGCCGACCCTCCAGGTCTCCGTCTAACATTGGTGGCTAGCGGCGCGATCCGAACCAACGCGTACCGTACAGACAGTAACTCACCCTACGACTAAAACCACAATGACGACCAAAGAGAGCGGATCGGCGGAGAAGTTCCAGATGGAAAAGCTGGAAGAATACAACCACCGAGAGCTCAAACAATTTTGCATGGACTTAGGCATTGCTACCACCGGGCTAAGCACAAAAGAAGACTTCAAAAACGCCCTAGAGGCCTGGGCAGAGACAAATACCGCAACCCCCCGGGACCCCGCAGCCCCGGAAGTCAACACCACCCGGACGGAGGAACGGAGAACAGGCCCTTCCCGTGAAGAGATCCAAGAGCGGGAAAAAAATAGATTACACGAGTTAGACTTGGCACGACTCAGATTAGACGGAGAATTGAAACTGGCGGAACAAAAAATAAACTTAGAACACTTACGGCTCAGAGAAGAGCGAGAGGAAAAACAGAGACAGAGAGACCTCGAAGAAAAAAGACTGGCATACGAGCACGAGTGCAAACTAGCGGAGATAGAAATACGCAAACTGAACAAAAACCTAGGGGTGCCCGAGCAACCGCACTCCCCGGGTCCTACCGAGCAGAAGGTCCACATCCCCAAGGATGTGGTCCGAGAATATCACCGGAATGACGACATACACCAGTGGTTCAAGGCCTATGAGATTGCCATGACCGCCCACCGGGTCGCTCGAAGTGACTGGGGAGCCGGTCTATGGGGGAGATTCGTCAACGAGGGTCGTGATGCCCTGCTGCAGCTTCCGGACCATCAAATGACGTCCTATGACCACATGAAGGCCGCCCTCCTCAGTCGATATGGGCTTACACCCGAAATGTACCGCCAGAGGTTCCGCAACTGCACCCGGATCCCAGGTACGACGTGGTTGGAATACGTGAACTATTTCAGCCGAGCCTTCGAGGGGTGGATCAAGGGTAACAACGTAACAACTTACGAACAACTCTTCAATATCATTGTGTGGGAGCACCTCTCCAACAACTGCTTCGTCGAGCTCAGGCAGCACCTCCTCGACAGTAAATTGACTGAACCCCGGCAGCTCGCCACCGAGGCTGACCGGTGGGAGAGCACCCGAGTGGCCCGGAGTGGGCCGAATGAGCAGAACAGAACCAACCAAGGTCATCATCGTCCCCGAGGAGGAGGAGGAGGCCCGGGCCGGGGCAGAGACGCCGTCCCGGCCGCACCCACTAACGCCACCCCGGCCCCAGCAGGCCGGGGAAACCCCCCGATGCGCCCGGGGTTCCGAGCTAACGTGACGTGTCATCGATGCCAGCGAGTCGGCCACTATGCCAGTGACCCGACCTGCCCGAAGAACCAGGCCCCCGGGCCCCGCCAGATGGCGGCCGCCGCCCTGGGAGAAGAACAAGTCTCCGAAGACACGGAAACCTATGAGTCGGAGCAGTTCGAGTGGGAACCCGCCGCCATGACCCTGGCATGCCTAGGAGGAAGAGACATGGTCCCGCGGACTCCCCTGCCCGCCAACACTCGAAAGTACAGCCAATGGGTGAGCATCAATGGGCGCAAGGCCGAGGCCCTGCGTGACACCGGGGCCAGTGTGACGGCCGTCCGCTGTCACCTGGTGACCCCAGAACAAATCCTACCAAACGTACTTTGCCCCGTCCGATCGGCAGATAACTCGGAGAGCCTGTGTCGGATGGCCTGCGTCCCCTTCGAATGGGGAGGAGTGTCCGGCATGCTGAAAGTAACTGTCCGTGACGATGCCCCCGTAGACTGCCTCCTGGGGAACGATCTCGAGAGCTCCCCGTGGGCCGCTGTGGAAAGAAGAGAGCATCTGGGGATGTTGGGTCTCCCGGACTGGACGTGCGTAACCACCCGGTCCATGGCCACCCGCACCATCCCTAGACCAGAAGAACCAGAATGGGCAGCACCTCCGCCCTCGATCACTTCAGAAGAAGACTTCCTCCAGACCGACCACCCGGACCCCACCCCAGAGGGGTCCACACAGCCCCCCGAGCTTCCCGACCTGGCCCAGTGGCGCCAAGAGGGGGGGCCCACCCAGGAACAATTCCGGCAGGAGCAAAAGACCTGCCCCTCCCTCGAGGGATTGCGACAGCAAGCGCTCGCCCAGAGCCAAGGAGACACCACCGGGGCCCACTGGGTTTATTGGGACAATGACCTCTTGTACAGCGAACAGAAAATAGCAGAACTGGGGGCCGGGCGAGTGCTGGTGGTGCCCCTCCACTTCAGAGACTTCCTGTTGAACCTAGCCCATGATGTCCCCCTGGCCGGGCACCTGGGCCAAGACAAGACCTACCACCGCCTGGTGACTCACTTTTTTTGGCCCAAAATGAGAAATGACGTATCCAACCATTGCCGGTCCTGTCCGACCTGCCAGGCCAGCGGGAAGAGCGGCCGCAAACTCAAGGCACCCTTACAACCATTCCCCGTGGTGACCACCCCGTTCGAAAGGGTGGGAATAGACATTGTGGGGCCCCTGGACCCCCGAACAGCACAGGGGCATCGCTTCATCCTGGTCCTGGTGGACCACGCTACCCGCTATCCTGAGGCGGTCCCCCTTCGTACTATAACAGCCCCAGTAGTGGGTCGAGCCTTGATGGGGATCTTCTCTCGAGTGGGCTTCCCCCGGGAAGTCGTCAGCGACAGGGGTACGAACTTTATTTCAAAGTATATGAAATCCCTCTGGCAACAGTGCGGAGTCACTTACCGCTTCACCACCCCCTATCACCCCCAGGGGAACGGACTAGTCGAGCGGTTCAACCGCACCCTCAAGGGGATGATCATGGGGCTGGAAGAACCCCTACGCCGCCAGTGGGACGTGCTACTACCGTGCCTCCTCTTCGCCTACCGAGAAGTCCCCCAGAAGTCCCTCGGCTTCAGCCCCTTCGAACTCCTGTACGGACACCCCGTTCGCGGGCCTCTCAGCCTAGTGAAGGAGGAATGGGAGATGGCCCCCCTAAAGACCCCCCCGGACGTCTACAAATACCTCCTGACCCTCCGCAATCAGACCCGGAAATTCAGGGAAATCGCTAAAGCCAATCTAGAGGCCAGTCAAGAGGACATGAAGAAGTGGTACGACCAACATGCCTCCTCCCTCGAGTTTGAACCGGGTCAGCCGGTATGGGTGATGTCCCCCATCGAACCGTGTGCCTTGCAAGACAAATGGACGGGGCCCTTCAAGGTGATCGAGCGCAAGAGTCCCGTCACCTATCTCATCGACCTGGAGTCCCCCCGGAACCCCCTCCGGGTCCTCCATGCCAACAGGCTCAAACCCCACTTCATGCGCTCGGAACTCAGCCTGCTGATGGCTACCGACAGTGGTACGGAAGGAGACTCCGAGCCCCTCCCTGACCTGCTGAGGACTCGGGAAAGGGATGGCTCGGTGGACGGGGTCCGACTCTCCGAGGCCCTGACCCCAGAGCAGCGTCAAGATTGCCGGGCCCTCCTGCTGCCGTTCGCAAACCTGTTCTCCCTCGCACCCGGAGTCACCTCCTGGTGCCTGCACGACGTGGACACGGGGGACAGTCCTCCTGTCCGACACCGGGCGTACCGAGTACCGGATCGGGTACGTACATGCATCCAAGAAGAAGTCTCCAAGATGCTCGCCCTCGGGGTCATCGAGCCTTCGGACAGTCCCTGGGCCAGCCCGGTCGTCCTGGTCCCCAAGGCCGCGGCACCGGGCACCACACCTGAGCTCCGATTCTGCATCGACTATCGGGGGCTGAACGCGGTCACCCGAACCGACGCTCACCCTATCCCCCGCGCAGATGAACTGGTCGACCGCCTGGGGGCAGCCCGCTACCTAAGCATCTTTGACCTGACAGCGGGCTACTGGCAGATCGGCCTCACCCCCGGGGCCCAAGAACGTTCCGCTTTCTCCACCCCGGACGGACACTACCACTTCAGAGTGATGCCCTTCGGCATGAAGAACGCTCCAGCCACCTTTCAAAGACTGGTGAACCAGGTATTGGCGGGCCTCGAAGAATTCAGCGCCGCCTACCTGGACGACATCGCGGTATACAGCCGCCACTGGGCAGACCACCTCCACCACCTCCGAGAGGTCCTGCAGGCCCTCCAACAGGCCGGCCTCACCATAAAAGCCAGCAAGTGCCAAATCGGCCAGGGGTCCGTAACCTACCTCGGACACCAAGTGGGGAGCGGTCTGGTGGCTCCCCTCCAACTCAAGGTAGCTGCCATCCAGTCCTGGCAACCCCCCGAGACACAAACAGAGGTCCGAGCCTTCCTGGGGCTCACCGGATACTACCGGCGGTTTGTGAGGGACTATGGCAGCATTGTGGGGCCCCTCACGGAACTCACGTCCAAGAACAGCCCAAAGAGAGTCAACTGGACGCCCGACTGTCAAGCAGCCTTCGAGACGCTGAAGGCCGCCATGTGCACCGCTCCTGTACTCCAGGCCCCCGACTACAGCCGCGAGTTCATCGTGCAGACCGATGCCTCCGACCATGGGGTTGGGGCCGTCCTCTCCCAACTGAACACCGAAGGGGTGGACCAACCAGTGGCCTTCATCAGCAGACGCCTACTGCCCCGAGAACAGCGCTGGAGCACCATTGAGCGAGAGGCCTTCGCTGTGGTATGGGCCCTCAAGAAGCTCCGGCCGTACCTCTTCGGAACCCATTTCCGGGTACAGACGGACCATCGGCCCCTGCAATGGCTCATGCAGATGCGGGGGGAGAACCCCAAACTATTGCGATGGTCCATCTCCCTGCAGGGGATGGACTTCACTGTGGAGCATCGCCCTGGTCAAGACCACGCCAACGCGGACGGCCTGTCCCGCTTTTTCCGCCTCGACGAGGAAAGTCCCCAAGAAGATGGGTGACTCTCCCCGCCTTCAGCTGGGGGGGACGCATGTTGGACAGGCCACATGAAGGGCTCGCTCCCTCCCCGCAGGACAGGGCCCGGGCCACCGTCAGCACCATTGCCCGGCCCAGCCGCCATCTTGGACACGGCACCACGCGGCCGCGCGGCCTCAGCCCGACCCCAACCCCGGGCCTGGCCAGGCCCCGACATCCCGGCACCACCCTCCACCCAGGAGGTGAACGGACCACTTGGCAGGTCAATGGGAGTACGAAGTGTCGATGGCTCTCCCCCGCCAGGTGCCGAGCACCCCCAGACTCCTCGGGCGCTGGCTCCACCCCCCTGCTGGGTGTCTGGACTCCCTCATCCCAGACCTCCCGACCTCCAAGAGCGAGGGTCCGGACATCAAAGGGCGCCAGACCTATAACTGAGGCAGCCCCAGGACAGGAAGGCAGTTGTATCCTGGAGTCGAGAGACACCGAGAAGAACTCATCCTTGACGGACTGTTGGCGCTGCCACAGCCCTGCCTTGTGAACTATTGTCCTACCTGCTGGCGCTGCCGCGGCCCTCTGCAACCTTCATCCTCGTTGGGACCTGCTGGCGCTGCCGCGGCCCGTAGTAACCTCCATCCTCGTGGGACCTGCTGGCGCTGCCGCGGCCCGTTGCAACCTACATTCTCGTGGGACCTGCTGGCGCTGCCGCGGCCCGTTGTAACCTTCATCCTCGTTGGGACCTGCTGGCGCTGCCGCGGCCCGTTGCCACCTACGACCTCTTCGGGACCTGCCGGCGCTGCCGTGGTCCGACCCATCCGAACACCGAGCTCGAGGATTGTGAGCTATCACCGTTACACCTCAGTACCCGTAGGTACCAAGACTGTCCCGCTACCCCCTTCCCTTACTAGAGACTAGAATTGAGAGGATCATCGTGTCCTGATCGCCTTGTATCGCACCACTCTACTACCAGAAGTGCCTATAAAAGGTGTTACCCTGATCTTTGTGTGGTGTCCATCTGTGGGGGGGAAGTTACCTGTCTGTGCGATCACTGTGCTCGGCCGACCCTCCAGGTCTCCGTCTAACAGTCCATCAACTGTGTTTTTTGCAATTTTCACCCTGAGTAGGCTGGGTATGCTCAGACGTGAGTCCCAGGCTCTCCACACCACTGGAGTCAAGCTATCCAGGCTGATAGCCAGAAGCCGGTCCTTGGATGCTTGGTTCCGGTCTGGGAAAGACATGGCTTGGTAGTTCGGACTGGACTGTTCCCATGAGGCACAGGGTCAGAGATGATTTGCATTCAGCCAGTGTCTAACCCAGGGTGGTGTGGAGTGCAAAAAAACGATGGATTTAGGCGCAGATACTTGTACTGGGGAGAATGTATGACATTGTTCTACATTCTGTCCATCAACTGTGTTTTTTGCAATTTTCACCCCGAGTGGGCTGGGTATGCTCAGACGTGAGTCCCAGGCTCTCCACACCACTGGAATCAAGCTATCCAGGCTGATGAAGGCTGATAGCCAGAAACCGGTCCTTGGATGCTTGGGTCCGGTCTGGGAAAGACATGGCTTGGTAGTTCGGACTGGACTGTTCCCATGAGGCTACGGGTCAGAGCTGATTTGCATACAGCCAGTGTCTAACCCAGGGTGGTGTGGAGTGCAAAAAAACGATGGATTTAGGCCCAGATCCTTGTACTGGGGTGAATGTATGACATTGTTCTACATTCTGTCCATCAACTGTGTTTTTTGCAATTTTCACCCCGAGTGGGCTGGGTATGCTCAGACGTGAGTCCCAGGCTCTCCACACCACTGGAGTCAAGCTATCCAGGCTGATGAAGGCTGATAGCCAGAAACCGATCCTTGGATGCTTGGTTCCGGTCTGGGAAAGACATGGCTTGGTAGTTCGGACTGGACTGTTCCCATGAGGCACAGGGTCGGAGCTGATTTGCATACAGCCAGTGTCTAACCCAGGGTGGTGTGGAGTGCAAAAAAACGATGGATTGAGGCCCAGATCCTTGTACTGGGGTGAATGTATGACATTGTTCTAAATTCTGTCCATCAACTGTGTTTTTTGCAATTTTCACCCCGAGTGGCCTGGGTATGCTCAGACGTGAGTCCAGGCTCTCCACACCACTGGAGTCAAGCTATCCAGGCTGATGAAGGCTGATAGCCAGAAACCGGTCCTTGGATGCTTGGTTCCGTTCTGGGAAAGACATGGCTTGGTAGTTCAGACTGGATTGTTCCCATGAGGCTAAGGGTCAGAGCTGATTTGCATACAGCCAGTGTCTAACCCAGGGTGGTGTGCAGTGCAAAAAAACGATGGATTTAGGCCCAGATCCTTGTACTGGGGTGAATGTATGACATTGTTCTACATTCTGTCCATCAACTGTGTTTTTTGTAATTTTCACCCCGAGTGGGCTGGGTATGCTCAGACCTGAGTCCCAGGCTCTCCACACCACTGGAGTCAAACTATCCAGGCTGATGAAGGCTGATAGCCAGAAACCGGTCCTTGGATGCTTGGTTCAGGTCTGGGAAAGACATGGCTTGGTAGTTCGGACTGGACTGTTCCTATGAGGCACAGGGTCAGAGCTGATTTGCATACAGCCAGTGTCTAACCCAGGGTGGTGTGGAGTGCAAAAAAATGATGGATTTAGGCCCAGATCCTTGTACTGGGGTGAATGTATGACATTGTTCTACATTCTGTCCATCAACTGTGTTTTTTGCAATTTTCACCCCGAGTGGGCTGGGTATGCTCAGACGTGAGTCCCAGGCTCTCCTCACCACTGGAGTCAAGCTATCCAGGCTGATGAAGGCTGATAGCCAGAAACCGGTCCTTGGACTTGGTTCCGGTCAGGGAAAGACATGGCTTGGTAGTTCGGACTGGATTGTTCCCATGAGGCACAGGGTCAGAGGTGATTTGCATACAGCCAGTGTCTAACCCAGGGTGGTGTGGAGTGCAAAAAAACGATGGATTTAGGCCCAGATCCTTGTACTGGGGTGAATGTATGACATTGTTCTACATTCTGTCCATCAACTGTGTTTTTTGCAATTTTCACCCCGAGTGGGCTGGGTATGCTGAGACGTGAGTCCCAGGCTCTCCACACCACTGGAGTCAAGCTATCCAGGCTGATGAAAGCTGATAGCCAGAAACCGGTCTTTGGATGCTTGGTTCCGGTCTGGGAAAGACATGGCTTGGTAGTTCGGACTGGACTGTTCCCATGAGGCACAGGGTCAGAGCTGATTTGCATACAGCCAGTGTCTAACCCAGGGTGGTGTAGAGTGCAGAAAAACGATGGATTTAGGCCCAGATCCTTGTACTGGGGTGAATGTATGACATTGTTCTACATTCTGTCCATCAACTGTGTTTTTTGCAATTTTCACCCCGAGTGGGCTGAGTATGCTCAGACGTGAGTCCCAGGCTCTCCACACCACTGGAGTCAAGCAATCCAGGCTGATGAAGGCTGATAGCCAGAAACCGGTCCTTGGATGCTTGGTTCCGGTCTGGGAAAGACATGGCTTGGTAGTTCGGACTGGACTGTTCCCATGAGGCACAGGGTCAGAGCTGATTTGCATACAGCCAGTGTCTTACCCAGGGTGGTGTGGAGTGCAAAGAAACGATGGATTTAGGCCCAGATCATTGTACTGGGGTGAATGTATGACATTGTTCTACATTCTGTCCATCAACTGTGTTTTTTGCAATTTTCACCCCGAGTGGGCTGGGTATGCTCAGACGTGAGTCCCAGGCTCTCCACACCACTGGAGTCAAGCTATCCAGGCTGATGAAGGCTGATAGCCAGAAACCGGTCCTTGGATGCTTGGTTCCGGTCTGGGAAAGACAAGGCTTGGTAGTTCGGACTGGACTGTTCCCATGAGGCACAGGGTCAGTGCTGATTTGCATACAGCCAGTGTCTAACCCAGGGTGGTGTGGAGTGCAAAAAAGCGATGGGTTTAGGGCCAGATCCTTGTTATGGGGTGAATGTAAGACATTGTTCTATATTCTGTCCATCAACTGTGTTTTTTGAAATTTTCACCCCGAGTGGGCTGGTTATGCTCAGACGTGAGTCCCAGGCTCTCCACACCACTGGAGTCAATCTATCCAGGCTGATGAAGGCTGATAGCCAGAAGCCGGTCCTTGGATGCTTGGTTCCGGTCTGGGAAAGACATGGCTTGGTAGTTCGGACTGGACTGTTCCCATGAGGCACAGGGTCAGTGATGATTTGCATTCAGCCAGTGTCTAACCCAGGGTGGTGTGGAGTGCAAAAAAACGATGGATTTAGGCGCAGATACTTGTACTGGGGTGAATGTATGACATTGTTCTACATTCTGTCCATCAACTGTGTTTTTTGCAATTTTCACCCCGAGTGGGCTGGGTATGCTCAGACGTGAGTCCCAGGCTCTCCACACCACTGGAATCAAGCTATCCAGGATGATGAAGGCTGATAGCCAGAAACCGGTCCTTGGATGCTTGGTTCCGGTCTGGGAAAGACATGGCTTGGTAGTTCGGACTGGACTGTTCCCATGAGGCTAAGGGTCAGAGCTGATTTGCATACAGCCAGTGTCTAACCCAGGGTGGTGTGGAGTGCAAAAAAACGATGGATTTAGGCCCAGATCCTTGTACTGGGGTGAATGTATGACATTGTTCTACATTCTGTCCATCAACTGTGTTTTTTGCAATTTTCACCCCGAGTGGGCTGGGTATGCTCAGACGTGAGTCCCAGGCTCTCCACACCACTGGAGTCAAGCTATCCAGGCTGATGAAGGCTGATAGCCAGAAACCGGTACTTGGATGCTTGGTTCCGGTCAGGGAAAGACATGGCTTGGTAGTTCGGACTGGATTGTTCCCATGAGGCACAGGGTCAGAGGTGATTTGCATACAGCCAGTGTCTAACCCAGGGTGGTGTGGAGTGCAAAAAAACGATGGATTTAGGCCCAGATCCTTGTACTGGGGTGAATGTATGACATTGTTCTACATTCTGTCCATCAACTGTGTTTTTTGCAATTTTCACCCCGAGTGGGCTGGGTATGCTGAGACGTGAGTCCCAGGCTCTCCACACCACTGGAGTCAAGCTATCCAGGCTGATGAAAGCTGATAGCCAGAAACCGGTCTTTGGATGCTTGGTTCCTGTTTGGGAAAGACATGGCTTGGTAGTTCGGACTGGACTGTTCCCATGAGGCACAGGGTCAGTGCTGATTTGCATACAACCAGTGTCTAACCCAGGGTGGTGTGGAGTGCAAAAAAGCGATGGGTTTAGGGCCAGATCCTTGTACTGGGGTGAATGTAAGACATTGTTCTATATTCTGTCCATCAACTGTGTTTTTTGCAATTCTCACCCCGAGTGGGCTGGGTATGCTCAGACGTGAGTCCCAGGCTCTCCACACCACTGGAGTCAAGCTATCCAGGCTGATGAAGGCTGATAGCCAGAAGCCGGTCCTTGGATGCTTGGTTCCGGTCTGGGAAAGACATGGCTTGGTAGTTCGGACTGGACTGTTCCCATGAGGCACAGGGTCAGAGATGATTTGCATTCAGCCAGTGTCTAACCCAGGGTGGTGTGGAGTGCAAAAAAACGATGGATTTAGGCGCAGATACTTGTACTGGGGTGAATGTATGACATTGTTCTACATTCTGTCCATCAACTGTGTTTTTTGCAATTTTCACCCCGAGTGGGCTGGGTATGCTCAGACGTGAGTCCCAGGCTCTCCACGCCACTGGAATCAAGCTATCCAGGCTGATAAAGGCTGATAGCCAGAAACCGGTCCTTGGATGCTTGGTTCCGGTCTGGGAAAGACATGGCTTGGTAGTTCGGACTGGACTGTTCCCATGAGGCTAAGGGTCAGAGCTGATTTGCATACAGCCAGTGTCTAACCCAGGGTGGTGTGGAGTGCAAAAAAACGATGGATTTAGGCCCAGATCCTTGTACTGGGGTGAATGTATGACATTGTTCTACATTCTGTCCATCAACTGTGTTTTTTTAATTTTCACCCCGAGTGGGCTGGGTATGCTCAGACGTGAGTCCCAGGCTCTCCACACCACTGGAGTCAAGCTATCCAGGCTGATGAAGGCTGATAGCCAGAAACCGGTCCTTGGATGCTTGGTTCCGGTCTGGGAAAGACATGGCTTGGTAGTTCGGACTGGACTGTTCCCATGAGGCACAGGGTCAGAGCTGATTTGCATACAGCCAGTGTCTAACCCAGGGTGGTGTGGAGTGCAAAAAAACGATGGATTGAGGCCCAGATCCTTTTACTGGGGTGAATGTATGACATTGTTCTACATTCTGTCCATCAACTGTGTTTTTTGCAATTTTCACCCCGAGTGGGCTGGGTATGCTCAGACGTGAGTCCCAGGCTCTCCACACCACTGGAGTCAAGCTATCCAGGCTGATGAAGGCTGATAGCCAGAAACCGATCCTTGGATGCTTGGTTCCGGTCTGGGAAAGACATGGCTTGGTAGTTCGGACTGGACTGTTCCCATGAGGCACAGGGTCGGAGCTGATTTGCATACAGCCAGTGTCTAACCCAGGGTGGTGTGGAGTGCAAAAAAACGATGGATTGAGGCCCAGATCCTTGTACTGGGGTGAATGTATGACATTGTTCTAAATTCTGTCCATCAACTGTGTTTTTTGCAATTTTCACCCCGAGTGGCCTGGGTATGCTCAGACGTGAGTCCAGGCTCTCCACACCACTGGAGTCAAGCTATCCAGGCTGATGAAGGCTGATAGCCAGAAACCGGTCCTTGGATGCTTGGTTCCGTTCTGGGAAAGACATGGCTTGGTAGTTCAGACTGGATTGTTCCCATGAGGCTAAGGGTCAGAGCTGATTTGCATACATCCAGTGTCTAACCCAGGGTGGTGTGCAGTGCAAAAAAACGATGGATTTAGGCCCAGATCCTTGTACTGGGGTGAATGTGTGACATTGTTCTACATTCTGTCCATCAACTGTGTTTTTTGTAATTTTCACCCCGAGTGGGCTGGGTATGCTCAGACCTGAGTCCCAGGCTCTCCACACCACTGGAGTCAAACTATCCAGGCTGATGAAGGCTGATAGCCAGAAACCGGTCCTTGGATGCTTGGTTCAGGTCTGGGAAAGACATGGCTTGGTAGTTCGGACTGGACTGTTCCTATGAGGCACAGGGTCAGAGCTGATTTGCATACAGCCAGTGTCTAACCCAGGGTGGTGTGGAGTGCAAAAAAATGATGGATTTAGGCCCAGATCCTTGTACTGGGGTGAATGTATGACATTGTTCTACATTCTGTCCATCAACTGTGTTTTTTGCAATTTTCACCCCGAGTGGGCTGGGTATGCTCAGACGTGAGTCCCAGGCTCTCCTCACCACTGGAGTCAAGCTATCCAGGCTGATGAAGGCTGATAGCCAGAAACCGGTCCTTGGACTTGGTTCCGGTCAGGGAAAGACATGGCTTGGTAGTTCGGACTGGATTGTTCCCATGAGGCACAGGGTCAGAGGTGATTTGCATACAGCCAGTGTCTAACCCAGGGTGGTGTGGAGTGCAAAAAAACGATGGATTTAGGCCCAGATCCTTGTACTGGGGTGAATGTATGACATTGTTCTACATTCTGTCCATCAACTGTGTTTTTTGCAATTTTCACCCCGAGTGGGCTGGGTATGCTGAGACGTGAGTCCCAGGCTCTCCACACCACTGGAGTCAAGCTATCCAGGCTGATGAAAGCTGATAGCCAGAAACCGGTCTTTGGATGCTTGGTTCCGGTCTGGGAAAGACATGGCTTGGTAGTTCGGACTGGACTGTTCCCATGAGGCACAGGGTCAGAGCTGATTTGCATACAGCCAGTGTCTAACCCAGGGTGGTGTAGAGTGCAGAAAAACGATGGATTTAGGCCCAGATCCTTGTACTGGGGTGAATGTATGACATTGTTCTACATTCTGTCCATCAACTGTGTTTTTTGCAATTTTCACCCCGAGTGGGCTGAGTATGCTCAGACGTGAGTCCCAGGCTCTCCACACCACTGGAGTCAAGCAATCCAGGCTGATGAAGGCTGATAGCCAGAAACCGGTCCTTGGATGCTTGGTTCCGGTCTGGGAAAGACATGGCTTGGTAGTTCGGACTGGACTGTTCCCATGAGGCACAGGGTCAGAGCTGATTTGCATACAGCCAGTGTCTTACCCAGGGTGGTGTGGAGTGCAAAGAAACGATGGATTTAGGCCCAGATCATTGTACTGGGGTGAATGTATGACATTGTTCTACATTCTGTCCATCAACTGTGTTTTTTGCAATTTTCACCCCGAGTGGGCTGGGTATGCTCAGACGTGAGTCCCAGGCTCTCCACACCACTGGAGTCAAGCTATCCAGGCTGATGAAGGCTGATAGCCAGAAACCGGTCCTTGGATGCTTGGTTCCGGTCTGGGAAAGACAAGGCTTGGTAGTTCGGACTGGACTGTTCCCATGAGGAACAGGGTCAGTGCTGATTTGCATACAGCCAGTGTCTAACCCAGGGTGGTGTGGAGTGCAAAAAAGCGATGGGTTTAGGGCCAGATCCTTGTTATGGGGTGAATGTAAGACATTGTTCTATATTCTGTCCATCAACTGTGTTTTTTGAAATTTTCACCCCGAGTGGGCTGGTTATGCTCAGACGTGAGTCCCAGGCTCTCCACACCACTGGAGTCAATCTATCCAGGCTGATGAAGGCTGATAGCCAGAAGCCGGTCCTTGGATGCTTGGTTCCGGTCTGGGAAAGACATGGCTTGGTAGTTCGGACTGGACTGTTCCCATGAGGCACAGGGTCAGTGATGATTTGCATTCAGCCAGTGTCTAACCCAGGGTGGTGTGGAGTGCAAAAAAACGATGGATTTAGGCGCAGATACTTGTACTGGGGTGAATGTATGACATTGTTCTACATTCTGTCCATCAACTGTGTTTTTTGCAATTTTCACCCCGAGTGGGCTGGGTATGCTCAGACGTGAGTCCCAGGCTCTCCACACCACTGGAATCAAGCTATCCAGGCTGATGAAGGCTGATAGCCAGAAACCGGTCCTTGGATGCTTGGTTCCGGTCTGGGAAAGACATGGCTTGGTAGTTCGGACTGGACTGTTCCCATGAGGCTAAGGGTCAGAGCTGATTTGCATACAGCCAGTGTCTAACCCAGGGTGGTGTGGAGTGCAAAAAAACGATGGATTTAGGCCCAGATCCTTGTACTGGGGTGAATGTATGACATTGTTCTACATTCTGTCCATCAACTGTGTTTTTTGCAATTTTCACCCCGAGTGGGCTGGGTATGCTCAGACGTGAGTCCCAGGCTCTCCACACCACTGGAGTCAAGCTATCCAGGCTGATGAAGGCTGATAGCCAGAAACCGGTACTTGGATGCTTGGTTCCGGTCAGGGAAAGACATGGCTTGGTAGTTCGGACTGGATTGTTCCCATGAGGCACAGGGTCAGAGGTGATTTGCATACAGCCAGTGTCTAACCCAGGGTGGTGTGGAGTGCAAAAAAACGATGGATTTAGGCCCAGATCCTTGTACTGGGGTGAATGTATGACATTGTTCTACATTCTGTCCATCAACTGTGTTTTTTGCAATTTTCACCCCGAGTGGGCTGGGTATGCTGAGACGTGAGTCCCAGGCTCTCCACACCACTGGAGTCAAGCTATCCAGGCTGATGAAAGCTGATAGCCAGAAACCGGTCTTTGGATGCTTGGTTCCTGTTTGGGAAAGACATGGCTTGGTAGTTCGGACTGGACTGTTCCCATGAGGCACAGGGTCAGTGCTGATTTGCATACAGCCAGTGTCTAACCCAGGGTGGTGTGGAGTGCAAAAAAGCGATGGGTTTAGGGCCAGATCCTTGTACTGGGGTGAATGTAAGACATTGTTCTATATTCTGTCCATCAACTGTGTTTTTTGCAATTCTCACCCCGAGTGGGCTGGGTATGCTCAGACGTGAGTCCCAGGCTCTCCACACCACTGGAGTCAAGCTATCCAGGCTGATGAAGGCTGATAGCCAGAAGCCGGTCCTTGGATGCTTGGTTCCGGTCTGGGAAAGACATGGCTTGGTAGTTCGGACTGGACTGTTCCCATGAGGCACAGGGTCAGAGATGATTTGCATTCAGCCAGTGTCTAACCCAGGGTGGTGTGGAGTGCAAAAAAACGATGGATTTAGGCGCAGATACTTGTACTGGGGTGAATGTATGACATTGTTCTACATTCTGTCCATCAACTGTGTTTTTTGCAATTTTCACCCCGAGTGGGCTGGGTATGCTCAGACGTGAGTCCCAGGCTCTCCACGCCACTGGAATCAAGCTATCCAGGCTGATAAAGGCTGATAGCCAGAAACCGGTCCTTGGATGCTTGGTTCCGGTCTGGGAAAGACATGGCTTGGTAGTTCGGACTGGACTGTTCCCATGAGGCTAAGGGTCAGAGCTGATTTGCATACAGCCAGTGTCTAACCCAGGGTGGTGTGGAGTGCAAAAAAACGATGGATTTAGGCCCAGATCCTTGTACTGGGGTGAATGTATGACATTGTTCTACATTCTGTCCATCAACTGTGTTTTTTTAATTTTCACCCCGAGTGGGCTGGGTATGCTCAGACGTGAGTCCCAGGCTCTCCACACCACTGGAGTCAAGCTATCCAGGCTGATGAAGGCTGATAGCCAGAAACCGGTCCTTGGATGCTTGGTTCCGGTCTGGGAAAGACATGGCTTGGTAGTTCGGACTGGACTGTTCCCATGAGGCACAGGGTCAGAGCTGATTTGCATACAGCCAGTGTCTAACCCAGGGTGGTGTGGAGTGCAAAAAAACGATGGATTGAGGCCCAGATCCTTTTACTGGGGTGAATGTATGACATTGTTCTACATTCTGTCCATCAACTGTGTTTTTTGCAATTTTCACCCCGAGTGGCCTGGGTATGCTCAGACGTGAGTCCCAGGCTCTCCACACCACTGGAGTCAAGCTATCCAGGCTGATGAAGGCTGATAGCCAGAAACCGGTCCTTGGATGCTTGGTTCCGGTCTGGGAAAGACATGGCTTGGTAGTTCGGACTGGACTGTTCCCATGAGGCTAAGGGTCAGAGCTGATTTGCATACAGCCAGTGTCTAACCCAGGGTGGTGTGGAGTGCAAAAAAACGATGGATTTAGGCCCAGATCCTTGTACTGGGGTGAATGTATGACATTGTTCTACATTCTGTCCATCAACTGTGTTTTTTCAATTTTCACCCCGAGTGGGCTGGGTATGCTCAGACGTGAGTCCCAGGCTCTCCACACCACTGGAGTCAAGCAATCCAGGCTGATGAAGGCTGATAGCCAGAAACCGGTCCTTGGATGCTTGGTTCCGGTCTGGGAAAGACATGGCTTGGTAGTTCGGACTGGACTGTTCCCATGAGGCACAGGGTCAGAGCTGATTTGCATACAGCCAGTGTCTTACCCAGGGTGGTGTGGAGTGTAAAGAAACGATGGATTTAGGCCCAGATCATTGTACTGGGGTGAATGTATGACATTGTTCTACATTCTGTCCATCAACTGTGTTTTTTGCAAATTTCACCCCGAGTGGGCTGGGTATGCTCAGACGTGAGTCCCAGGCTCTCCACACCACTGGAGTCAAGCTATCCAGGCTGATGAAGGCTGATAGCCAGAAACCGGTCCTTGGATGCTTGGTTCCGGTCTGGGAAAGACAAGGCTTGGTAGTTCGGACTGGACTGTTCCCATGAGGCACAGGGTCAGTGCTGATTTGCATACAGCCAGTGTCTAACCCAGGGTGGTGTGGAGTGCAAAAAAGCGATGGGTTTAGGGCCAGATCCTTGTACTGGGGTGAATGTAAGACATTGTTCTATATTCTGTCCATCAACTGTGTTTTTTGAAATTTTCACCCCGAGTGGGCTGGGTATGCTCAGACGTGAGTCCCAGGCTCTCCACACCACTGGAGTCAAGCTATCCAGGCTGATGAAGGCTGATAGCCAGAAGCCGGTCCTTGGATGCTTGGTTCCGGTCTGGGAAAGACATGGCTTGGTAGTTCGGACTGGACTGTTCCCATGAGGCACAGGGTCAGTGATGATTTGCATTCAGCCAGTGTCTCACCCAGGGTGGTGTGGAGTGCAAAAAAACGATGGATTTAGGCGCAGATACTTGTACTGGGGTGAATGTATGACATTGTTCTACATTCTGTCCATCAACTGTGTTTTTTGCAATTTTCACCCCGAGTGGGCTGGGTATGCTCAGACGTGAGTCCCAGGCTCTCCACACCACTGGAATCAAGCTATCCAAGCTGATGAAGGCTGATAGCCAGAAACCGGTCCTTGGATGCTTGGTTCCGGTCTGGGAAAGACATGGCTTGGTAGTTCGGACTGGACTGTTCCCATGAGGCTAAGGGTCAAAGCTGATTTGCATACAGCCAGTGTCTAACCCAGGGTGGTGTGGAGTGCAAAAAAACGATGGATTTAGGCCCAGATCCTTGTACTGGGGTGAATGTATGACATTGTTCTACATTCTGTCCATCAACTGTGTTTTTTGCAATTTTCACCCCGAGTGGGCTGGGTATGCTCAGACGTGAGTCCCAGGCTCTCCACACCACTGGAGTCAAGCTATCCAGGCTGATGAAGGCTGATAGCCAGAAACCGGTACTTGGATGCTTGGTTCCGGTCAGGGAAAGACATGGCTTGGTAGTTCGGACTGGATTGTTCCCATGAGGCACAGGGTCAGAGGTGATTTGCATACAGCCAGTGTCTAACCCAGGGTGGTGTGGAGTGCAAAAAAACGATGGATTTAGGCCCAGATCCTTGTACTGGGGTGAATGTATGACATTGTTCTACATTCTGTCCATCAACTGTGTTTTTTGCAATTTTCACCCCGAGTGGGCTGGGTATGCTGACACGTGAGTCCCAGGCTCTCCACACCACTGGAGTCAAGCTATCCAGGCTGATGAAAGCTGATAGCCAAAAACCGGTCTTTGGATGCTTGGTTCCGGTCTGGGAAAGACATGGCTTGGTAGTTCGGACTGGACTGTTCCCATGAGGCACAGGGTCAGAGCTGATTTGCATACAGCCAGTGTCTAACCCAGGGTGGTGTGGAGTGCAGAAAAACGATGGATTTAGGCCCAGATCCTTGTACTGGGGTGAATGTATGACATTGTTCTACATTCTGTCCATCAACTGTGTTTTTTGCAATGTTCACCCCGAGTGGGCTGAGTATGCTCAGACGTGAGTCCCAGGCTCTCCACACCACTGGAGTCAAGCAATCCAGGCTGATGAAGGCTGATAGCCAGAAACCGGTCCTTGGATGCTTGGTTCCGGTCTGGGAAAGACATGGCTTGGTAGTTCGGACTGGACTGTTCCCATGAGGCACAGGGTCAGAGCTGATTTGCATACAGCCAGTGTCTTACCCAGGGTGGTGTGGAGTGCAAAGAAACGATGGATTTAGGCCCAGATCCTTGTACTGGGGTGAATGTATGACATTGTTCTACATTTTGTCCATCAACTGTGTTTTTTGCAATTTTCACCCCGAGTGGGCTGGGTATGCTCAGACATGAGTCCCAGGCTCTCCACACCACTGGAGTCAAGCTATCCAGGCTGATGAAGGCTGATAGCCAGAAACCGGTCCTTGGATGCTTGGTTCCGGTCTGGGAAAGACAAGGCTTGGTAGTTCGGACTGGACTGTTCCCATGAGGCACAGGGTCAGTGCTGATTTGCATACAGCCAGTGTCTAACCCAGGGTGGTGTGGAGTGCAAAAAAGCGATGGGTTTAGGGCCAGATCCTTGTACTGGGGTGAATGTAAGACATTGTTCTATATTCTGTCCATCAACTGTGTTTTTTGAAATTTTCACCCGAGTGGGCTGGGTATGCTCAGACGTGAGTCCCAGGCTCTCCACACCACTGGAGTCAAGCTATCCAGGCTGATGAAGGCTGATAGCCAGAAGCCGGTCCTTGGATGCTTGGTTCCGGTCTGGGAAAGACATGGCTTGGTAGTTCGGACTGGACTGTTCCCATGAGGCACAGGGTCAGTGATGATTTGCATTCAGCCAGTGTCTAACCCAGGGTGGTGTGGAGTGCAAAAAAACGATGGATTTAGGCGCAGATACTTGTACTGGGGTGAATGTATGACATTGTTCTACATTCTGTCCATCAACTGTGTTTTTTGCAATTTTCACCCCGAGTGGGCTGGGTATGCTCAGACGTGAGTCCCAGGCTCTCCACACCACTGGAATCAAGCTATCCAGGCTGATGAAGGCTGATAGCCAGAAACCGGTCCTTGGATGCTTGGTTCCGGTCTGGGAAAGACATGGCTTGGTAGTTCGGACTGGACTGTTCCCATGAGGCTAAGGGTCAGAGCTGATTTGCATACAGCCAGTGTCTAACCCAGGGTGGTGTGGAGTGCAAAAAAACGATGGATTTAGGCCCAGATCCTTGTACTGGGGTGAATGTATGACATTGTTCTACATTCTGTCCATCAACTGTGTTTTTTGCAATTTTCACCCCGAGTGGGCTGGGTATGCTCAGACGTGAGTCCCAGGCTCTCCACACCACTGGAGTCAAGCTATCCAGGCTGATGAAGGCTGATAGCCAGAAACCGGTACTTGGATGCTTGGTTCCGGTCAGGGAAAGACATGGCTTGGTAGTTCGGACTGGATTGTTCCCATGAGGCACAGGGTCAGAGGTGATTTGCATACAGCCAGTGTCTAACCCAGGGTGGTGTGGAGTGCAAAAAAACGATGGATTTAGGCCCAGATCCTTGTACTGGGGTGAATGTATGACATTGTTCTACATTCTGTCCATCAACTGTGTTTTTTGCAATTTTCACCCCGAGTGGGCTGGGTATGCTGAGACGTGAGTCCCAGGCTCTCCACACCACTGGAGTCAAGCTATCCAGGCTGATGAAAGCTGATAGCCAGAAACCGGTCTTTGGATGCTTGGTTCCGGTCTGGGAAAGACATGGCTTGGTAGTTCGGACTGGACTGTTCCCATGAGGCACAGGGTCAGAGCTGATTTGCATACAGCCAGTGTCTAACCCAGGGTGGTGTGGAGTGCAGAAAAACGATGGATTTAGGCCCAGATCCTTGTACTGGGGTGAATGTATGACATTGTTCTAAATTCTGTCCATCAACTGTGTTTTTTGCAATTTTCACCCCGAGTGGCCTGGGTATGCTCAGACGTGAGTCCAGGCTCTCCACACCACTGGAGTCAAGCTATCCAGGCTGATGAAGGCTGATAGCCAGAAACCGGTCCTTGGATGCTTGGTTCCGTTCTGGGAAAGACATGGCTTGGTAGTTCAGACTGGATTGTTCCCATGAGGCTAAGGGTCAGAGCTGATTTGCATACAGCCAGTGTCTAACCCAGGGTGGTGTGCAGTGCAAAAAAACGATGGATTTAGGCCCAGATCCTTGTACTGGGGTGAATGTATGACATTGTTCTACATTCTGTCCATCAACTGTGTTTTTTGCAATTTTCACCCCGAGTGGGCTGGGTATGCTGAGACGTGAGTCCCAGGCTCTCCACACCACTGGAGTCAAGCTATCCAGGCTGATAAAAGCTGATAGCCAGAAACCGGTCTTTGGATGCTTGGTTCCGGTCTGGGAAAGACATGGCTTGGTAGTTCGGACTGGATTGTTCCCATGAGGCACAGGGTCAGAGCTGATTTGCATACAGCCAGTGTCTAACCCAGGGTGGTGTAGAGTGCAGAAAAACGATGGATTTAGGCCCAGATCCTTGTACTGGGGTGAATGTATGACATTGTTCTACATTCTGTCCATCAACTGTGTTTTTTGCAATTTTCACCCCGAGTGGGCTGAGTATGCTCAGACGTGAGTCCCAGGCTCTCCACACCACTGGAGTCAAGCAATCCAGGCTGATGAAGGCTGATAGCCAGAAACCGGTCCTTGGATGCTTGGTTCCGGTCTGGGAAAGACATGGCTTGGTAGTTCGGACTGGACTGTTCCCATGAGGCACAGGGTCAGAGCTGATTTGCATACAGCCAGTGTCTTACCCAGGGTGGTGTGGAGTGCAAAGAAACGATGGATTTAGGCCCAGATCATTGTACTGGGGTGAATGTATGACATTGTTCTACATTCTGTCCATCAACTGTGTTTTTTGCAATTTTCACCCCGAGTGGGCTGGGTATGCTCAGACGTGAGTCCCAGGCTCTCCACACCACTGGAGTCAAGCTATCCAGGCTGATGAAGGCTGATAGCCAGAAACCGGTCCTTGGATGCTTGGTTCCGGTCTGGGAAAGACAAGGCTTGGTAGTTCGGACTGGACTGTTCCCATGAGGCACAGGGTCAGTGCTGATTTGCATACAGCCAGTGTCTAACCCAGGGTGGTGTGGAGTGCAAAAAAGCGATGGGTTTAGGGCCAGATCCTTGTTATGGGGTGAATGTAAGACATTGTTCTATATTCTGTCCATCAACTGTGTTTTTTGAAATTTTCACCCCGAGTGGGCTGGTTATGCTCAGACGTGAGTCCCAGGCTCTCCACACCACTGGAGTCAATCTATCCAGGCTGATGAAGGCTGATAGCCAGAAGCCGGTCCTTGGATGCTTGGTTCCGGTCTGGGAAAGACATGGCTTGGTAGTTCGGACTGGACTGTTCCCATGAGGCACAGGGTCAGTGATGATTTGCATTCAGCCAGTGTCTAACCCAGGGTGGTGTGGAGTGCAAAAAAACGATGGATTTAGGCGCAGATACTTGTACTGGGGTGAATGTATGACATTGTTCTACATTCTGTCCATCAACTGTGTTTTTTGCAATTTTCACCCCGAGTGGGCTGGGTATGCTCAGACGTGAGTCCCAGGCTCTCCACACCACTGGAATCAAGCTATCCAGGCTGATGAAGGCTGATAGCCAGAAACCGGTCCTTGGATGCTTGGTTCCGGTCTGGGAAAGACATGGCTTGGTAGTTCGGACTGGACTGTTCCCATGAGGCTAAGGGTCAGAGCTGATTTGCATACAGCCAGTGTCTAACCCAGGGTGGTGTGGAGTGCAAAAAAACGATGGATTTAGGCCCAGATCCTTGTACTGGGGTGAATGTATGACATTGTTCTACATTCTGTCCATCAACTGTGTTTTTTGCAATTTTCACCCCGAGTGGGCTGGGTATGCTCAGACGTGAGTCCCAGGCTCTCCACACCACTGGAGTCAAGCTATCCAGGCTGATGAAGGCTGATAGCCAGAAACCGGTACTTGGATGCTTGGTTCCGGTCAGGGAAAGACATGGCTTGGTAGTTCGGACTGGATTGTTCCCATGAGGCACAGGGTCAGAGGTGATTTGCATACAGCCAGTGTCTAACCCAGGGTGGTGTGGAGTGCAAAAAAACGATGGATTTAGGCCCAGATCCTTGTACTGGGGTGAATGTATGACATTGTTCTACATTCTGTCCATCAACTGTGTTTTTTGCAATTTTCACCCCGAGTGGGCTGGGTATGCTGAGACGTGAGTCCCAGGCTCTCCACACCACTGGAGTCAAGCTATCCAGGCTGATGAAAGCTGATAGCCAGAAACCGGTCTTTGGATGCTTGGTTCCTGTTTGGGAAAGACATGGCTTGGTAGTTCGGACTGGACTGTTCCCATGAGGCACAGGGTCAGTGCTGATTTGCATACAGCCAGTGTCTAACCCAGGGTGGTGTGGAGTGCAAAAAAGCGATGGGTTTAGGGCCAGATCCTTGTACTGGGGTGAATGTAAGACATTGTTCTATATTCTGTCCATCAACTGTGTTTTTTGCAATTCTCACCCCGAGTGGGCTGGGTATGCTCAGACGTGAGTCCCAGGCTCTCCACACCACTGGAGTCAAGCTATCCAGGCTGATGAAGGCTGATAGCCAGAAGCCGGTCCTTGGATGCTTGGTTCCGGTCTGGGAAAGACATGGCTTGGTAGTTCGGACTGGACTGTTCCCATGAGGCACAGGGTCAGAGATGATTTGCATTCAGCCAGTGTCTAACCCAGGGTGGTGTGGAGTGCAAAAAAACGATGGATTTAGGCGCAGATACTTGTACTGGGGTGAATGTATGACATTGTTCTACATTCTGTCCATCAACTGTGTTTTTTGCAATTTTCACCCCGAGTGGGCTGGGTATGCTCAGACGTGAGTCCCAGGCTCTCCACGCCACTGGAATCAAGCTATCCAGGCTGATAAAGGCTGATAGCCAGAAACCGGTCCTTGGATGCTTGGTTCCGGTCTGGGAAAGACATGGCTTGGTAGTTCGGACTGGACTGTTCCCATGAGGCTAAGGGTCAGAGCTGATTTGCATACAGCCAGTGTCTAACCCAGGGTGGTGTGGAGTGCAAAAAAACGATGGATTTAGGCCCAGATCCTTGTACTGGGGTGAATGTATGACATTGTTCTACATTCTGTCCATCAACTGTGTTTTTTTAATTTTCACCCCGAGTGGGCTGGGTATGCTCAGACGTGAGTCCCAGGCTCTCCACACCACTGGAGTCAAGCTATCCAGGCTGATGAAGGCTGATAGCCAGAAACCGGTCCTTGGATGCTTGGTTCCGGTCTGGGAAAGACATGGCTTGGTAGTTCGGACTGGACTGTTCCCATGAGGCACAGGGTCAGAGCTGATTTGCATACAGCCAGTGTCTAACCCAGGGTGGTGTGGAGTGCAAAAAAACGATGGATTGAGGCCCAGATCCTTTTACTGGGGTGAATGTATGACATTGTTCTACATTCTGTCCATCAACTGTGTTTTTTGCAATTTTCACCCCGAGTGGCCTGGGTATGCTCAGACGTGAGTCCCAGGCTCTCCACACCACTGGAGTCAAGCTATCCAGGCTGATGAAGGCTGATAGCCAGAAACCGGTCCTTGGATGCTTGGTTCCGGTCTGGGAAAGACATGGCTTGGTAGTTCGGACTGGACTGTTCCCATGAGGCTAAGGGTCAGAGCTGATTTGCATACAGCCAGTGTCTAACCCAGGGTGGTGTGGAGTGCAAAAAAACGATGGATTTAGGCCCAGATCCTTGTACTGGGGTGAATGTATGACATTGTTCTACATTCTGTCCATCAACTGTGTTTTTTCAATTTTCACCCCGAGTGGGCTGGGTATGCTCAGACGTGAGTCCCAGGCTCTCCACACCACTGGAGTCAAGCAATCCAGGCTGATGAAGGCTGATAGCCAGAAACCGGTCCTTGGATGCTTGGTTCCGGTCTGGGAAAGACATGGCTTGGTAGTTCGGACTGGACTGTTCCCATGAGGCACAGGGTCAGAGCTGATTTGCATACAGCCAGTGTCTTACCCAGGGTGGTGTGGAGTGCAAAGAAACGATGGATTTAGGCCCAGATCATTGTACTGGGGTGAATGTATGACATTGTTCTACATTCTGTCCATCAACTGTGTTTTTTGCAATTTTCACCCCGAGTGGGCTGGGTATGCTCAGACGTGAGTCCCAGGCTCTCCACACCACTGGAGTCAAGCTATCCAGGCTGATAGCCAGAAACCGGTCCTTGGATGCTTGGTTCCGGTCTGGGAAAGACAAGGCTTGGTAGTTCGGACTGGACTGTTCCCATGAGGCACAGGGTCAGTGCTGATTTGCATACAGCCAGTGTCTAACCCAGGGTGGTGTGGAGTGCAAAAAAGCGATGGGTTTAGGGCCAGATCCTTGTACTGGGGTGAATGTAAGACATTGTTCTATATTCTGTCCATCAACTGTGTTTTTTGAAATTTTCACCCCGAGTGGGCTGGGTATGCTCAGACGTGAGTCCCAGGCTCTCCACACCACTGGAGTCAAGCTATCCAGGCTGATGAAGGCTGATAGCCAGAAGCCGGTCCTTGGATGCTTGGTTCCGGTCTGGGAAAGACATGGCTTGGTAGTTCGGACTGGACTGTTCCCATGAGGCACAGGGTCAGTGATGATTTGCATTCAGCCAGTGTCTCACCCAGGGTGGTGTGGAGTGCAAAAAAACGATGGATTTAGGTGCAGATACTTGTACTGGGGTGAATGTATGACATTGTTCTACATTCTGTCCATCAACTGTGTTTTTTGCAATTTTCACCCCGAGTGGGCTGGGTATGCTCAGACGTGAGTCCCAGGCTCTCCACACCACTGGAATCAAGCTATCCAAGCTGATGAAGGCTGATAGCCAGAAACCGGTCCTTGGATGCTTGGTTCCGGTCTGGGAAAGACATGGCTTGGTAGTTCGGACTGGACTGTTCCCATGAGGCTAAGGGTCAAAGCTGATTTGCATACAGCCAGTGTCTAACCCAGGGTGGTGTGGAGTGCAAAAAAACGATGGATTTAGGCCCAGATCCTTGTACTGGGGTGAATGTATGACATTGTTCTACATTCTGTCCATCAACTGTGTTTTTTGCAATTTTCACCCCGAGTGGGCTGGGTATGCTCAGACGTGAGTCCCAGGCTCTCCACACCACTGGAGTCAAGCTATCCAGGCTGATGAAGGCTGATAGCCAGAAACCGGTACTTGGATGCTTGGTTCCGGTCAGGGAAAGACATGGCTTGGTAGTTCGGACTGGATTGTTCCCATGAGGCACAGGGTCAGAGGTGATTTGCATACAGCCAGTGTCTAACCCAGGGTGGTGTGGAGTGCAAAAAAACGATGGATTTAGGCCCAGATCCTTGTACTGGGGTGAATGTATGACATTGTTCTACATTCTGTCCATCAACTGTGTTTTTTGCAATTTTCACCCCGAGTGGGCTGGGTATGCTGACACGTGAGTCCCAGGCTCTCCACACCACTGGAGTCAAGCTATCCAGGCTGATGAAAGCTGATAGCCAAAAACCGGTCTTTGGATGCTTGGTTCCGGTCTGGGAAAGACATGGCTTGGTAGTTCGGACTGGACTGTTCCCATGAGGCACAGGGTCAGAGCTGATTTGCATACAGCCAGTGTCTAACCCAGGGTGGTGTGGAGTGCAGAAAAACGATGGATTTAGGCCCAGATCCTTGTACTGGGGTGAATGTATGACATTGTTCTACATTCTGTCCATCAACTGTGTTTTTTGCAATGTTCACCCCGAGTGGGCTGAGTATGCTCAGACGTGAGTCCCAGGCTCTCCACACCACTGGAGTCAAGCAATCCAGGCTGATGAAGGCTGATAGCCAGAAACCGGTCCTTGGATGCTTGGTTCCGGTCTGGGAAAGACATGGCTTGGTAGTTCGGACTGGACTGTTCCCATGAGGCACAGGGTCAGAGCTGATTTGCATACAGCCAGTGTCTTACCCAGGGTGGTGTGGAGTGCAAAGAAACGATGGATTTAGGCCCAGATCCTTGTACTGGGGTGAATGTATGACATTGTTCTACATTTTGTCCATCAACTGTGTTTTTTGCAATTTTCACCCCGAGTGGGCTGGGTATGCTCAGACGTGAGTCCCAGGCTCTCCACACCACTGGAGTCAAGCTATCCAGGCTGATGAAGGCTGATAGCCAGAAACCGGTCCTTGGATGCTTGGTTCCGGTCTGGGAAAGACAAGGCTTGGTAGTTCGGACTGGACTGTTCCCATGAGGCACAGGGTCAGTGCTGATTTGCATACAGCCAGTGTCTAACCCAGGGTGGTGTGGAGTGCAAAAAAGCGATGGGTTTAGGGCCAGATCCTTGTACTGGGGTGAATGTAAGACATTGTTCTATATTCTGTCCATCAACTGTGTTTTTTGAAAGTTTCACCCCGAGTGGGCTGGGTATGCTCAGACGTGAGTCCCAGGCTCTCCACACCACTGGAGTCAAGCTATCCAGGCTGATGAAGGCTGATAGCCAGAAGCCGGTCCTTGGATGCTTGGTTCCGGTCTGGGAAAGACATGGCTTGGTAGTTCGGACTGGACTGTTCCCATGAGGCACAGGGTCAGTGATGATTTGCATTCAGCCAGTGTCTAACCCAGGGTGGTGTGGAGTGCAAAAAAACGATGGATTTAGGCGCAGATACTTGTACTGGGGTGAATGTATGACATTGTTCTACATTCTGTCCATCAACTGTGTTTTTTGCAATTTTCACCCCGAGTGGGCTGGGTATGCTCAGACGTGAGTCCCAGGCTCTCCACACCACTGGAATCAAGCTATCCAGGCTGATGAAGGCTGATAGCCAGAAACCGGTCCTTGGATGCTTGGTTCCGGTCTGGGAAAGACATGGCTTGGTAGTTCGGACTGGACTGTTCCCATGAGGCTAAGGGTCAGAGCTGATTTGCATACAGCCAGTGTCTAACCCAGGGTGGTGTGGAGTGCAAAAAAACGATGGATTTAGGCCCAGATCCTTGTACTGGGGTGAATGTATGACATTGTTCTACATTCTGTCCATCAACTGTGTTTTTTGCAATTTTCACCCCGAGTGGGCTGGGTATGCTCAGACGTGAGTCCCAGGCTCTCCACACCACTGGAGTCAAGCTATCCAGGCTGATGAAGGCTGATAGCCAGAAACCGGTACTTGGATGCTTGGTTCCGGTCAGGGAAAGACATGGCTTGGTAGTTCGGACTGGATTGTTCCCATGAGGCACAGGGTCAGAGGTGATTTGCATACAGCCAGTGTCTAACCCAGGGTGGTGTGGAGTGCAGAAAAACAATGGATTTAGGCCCAGATCCTTGTACTGGGGTGAATGTATGACATTGTTCTACATTCTGTCCATCAACTGTGTTTTTTGCAATGTTCACCCCGAGTGGGCTGAGTATGCTCAGACGTGAGTCCCAGGCTCTCCACACCACTGGAGTCAAGCAATCCAGGCTGATGAAGGCTGATAGCCAGAAACCGGTCCTTGGATGCTTGGTTCCGGTCTGGGAAAGACATGGCTTGGTAGTTCGGACTGGGCTGTTCCCATGAGGCACAGGGTCAGAGCTGATTTGCATACAGCCAGTGTCTTACCCAGGGTGGTGTGGAGTGCAAAGAAACGATGGATTTAGGCCCAGATCATTGTACTGGGGTGAATGTATGACATTGTTCTACATTCTGTCCATCAACTGTGTTTTTTGCAATTTTCACCCCGAGTGGGCTGGGTATGCTCAGACGTGAGTCCCAGGCTCTCCACACCACTGGAGTCAAGCTATCCAGGCTGATGAAGGCTGATAGCCAGAAGCCGGTCCTTGGATACTTGGTTCCGGTCTGGGAAAGACATGGCTTGGTAGTTCGGACTGGACTGTTCCCATGAGGCACAGGGTCAGTGATGATTTGCATTCAGCCAGTGTCTAACCCAGGGTGGTGTGGAGTGCAAAAAAACGATGGATTTAGGCGCAGATACTTGTACTGGGGTGAATGTATGACATTGTTCTACATTCTGTCCATCAACTGTGTTTTTTGCAATTTTCACCCCGAGTGGGCTGGGTATGCTCAGACGTGAGTCCCAGGCTCTCCACACCACTGGAATCAAGCTATCCAGGCTGATGAAGGCTGATAGCCAGAAACCGGTCCTTGGATGCTTGGTTCCGGTCTGGGAAAGACATGGCTTGGTAGTTCGGACTGGACTGTTCCCATGAGGCTAAGGGTCAGAGCTGATTTGCATACAGCCAGTGTCTAACCCAGGGTGGTGTGGAGTGCAGAAAAACGATGGATTTAGGCCCAGATCCTTGTACTGGGGTGAATATATGACATTGTTCTACATTCTGTCCATCAACTGTGTTTTTTGCAATTTTCACCCCGAGTGGGCTGAGTATGCTCAGACGTGAGTCCCAGGTTCTCCACACCACTGGAGTCAAGCAATCCAGGCTGATGAAGGCTGATAGCCAGAAACCGGTCCTTGGATGCTTGGTTCCGGTCTGGGAAAGACATGGCTTGGTAGTTCGGACTGGACTGTTCCCATGAGGCACAGGGTCAGAGCTGATTTGCATACAGCCAGTGTCTTACCCAGGGTGGTGTGGAGTGCAAAGAAACGATGGATTTAGGCCCAGATAATTGTACTGGGGTGAATGTATGACATTGTTCTACATTCTGTCCATCAACTGTGTTTTTTGCAATTTTCACCCCGAGTGGGCTGGGTATGCTCAGACGTGAGTCCCAGGCTCTCCACACCACTGGAGTCAAGCTATCCAGGAGGATGAAGGCTGATAGCCAGAAACCGGTCCTTGGATGCTTGGTTCCGGTCTGGGAAAGACAAGGCTTGGTAGTTCGGACTGGACTGTTCCCATGAGGCACAGGGTCAGTGCTGATTTGCATACAGCCAGTGTCTAACCCAGGGTGGTGTGGAGTGCAAAAAAGCGATGGGTTTAGGGCCAGATCCTTGTACTGGGGTGAATGTAAGACATTGTTCTATATTCTGTCCATCAACTGTGTTTTTTGCAATTCTCACCCCGAGTGGGCTGGGTATGCTCAGACGTGAGTCCCAGGCTCTCCACACCACTGGAGTCAAGCTATCCAGGCTGATGAAGGCTGATAGCCAGAAGCCGGTCCTTGGATGCTTGGTTCCGGTCTGGGAAAGACATGGCTTGGTAGTTCGGACTGGACTGTTCCCATGAGGCACAGGGTCCGAGATGATTTGCATTCAGCCAGTGTCTAACCCAGGGTGGTGTGGAGTGCAAAAAAACGATGGATTTAGGCGCAGATACTTGTACTGGGGTGAATGTATGACATTGTTCTACATTCTGTCCATCAACTGTGTTTTTTGCAATTTTCACCCCGAGTGGGCTGGGTATGCTCAGACGTGAGTCCCAGGCTCTCCACGCCACTGGAATCAAGCTATCCAGGCTGATAAAGGCTGATAGCCAGAAACCGGTCCTTGGATGCTTTGTTCCGGTCTGGGAAAGACATGGCTTGGTAGTTCGGACTGGACTGTTCCCATGAGGCTAAGGGTCAGAGCTGATTTGCATACAGCCAGTGTCTAACCCAGGGTGGTGTGGAGTGCAAAAAAACGATGGATTTAGGCCCAGATCCTTGTACTGGGGTGAATGTATGACATTGTTCTACATTCTGTCCATCAACTGTGTTTTTTCAATTTTCACCCCGAGTGGGCTGGGTATGCTCAGACGTGAGTCCCAGGCTCTCCACACCACTGGAGTCAAGCTATCCAGGCTGATGAAGGCTGATAGCCAGAAACCGGTCCTTGGATGCTTGGTTCCGGTCTGGGAAAGACATGGCTTGGTAGTTCAGACTGGATTGTTCCCATGAGGCTAAGGGTCAGAGCTGATTTGCATACAGCCAGTGTCTAACCCAGGGTGGTGTGGAGTGCAAAAAACGATGGATTTAGGCCCAGATCCTTGTACTGGGGTGAATGTATGACATTGTTCTACATTCTGTCCATCAACTGTGTTTTTTGCAATTTTCCCCCCGAGTGGGCTGGGTATGCTGAGACGTGAGTCCCAGGCTCTCCACACCACTGGAGTCAAGCTATCCAGGCTGATGAAAGCTGATAGCCAAAAACCGGTCTTTGGATGCTTGGTTCCGGTCTGGGAAAGACATGGCTTGGTAGTTCGGACTGGACTGTTCCCATGAGGCACAGGGTCAGAGCTGATTTGCATACAGCCAGTGTCTAACCCAGGGTGGTGTGGAGTGCAGAAAAACGATGGATTTAGGCCCAGATCCTTGTACTGGGGTGAATGTATGACATTGTTCTACATTCTGTCCATCAACTGTGTTTTTTGCAATGTTCACCCCGAGTGGGCTGAGTATGCTCAGACGTGAGTCCCAGGCTCTCCACACCACTGGAGTCAAGCAATCCAGGCTGATGAAGGCTGATAGCCAGAAACCGGTCCTTGGATGCTTGGTTCCGGTCTGGGAAAGACATGGCTTGGTAGTTCGGACTGGACTGTTCCCATGAGGCACAGGGTCAGAGCTGATTTGCATACAGCCAGTGTCTTACCCAGGGTGGTGTGGAGTGCAAAGAAACGATGGATTTAGGCCCAGATCCTTGTACTGGGGTGAATGTATGACATTGTTCTACATTTTGTCCATCAACTGTGTTTTTTGCAATTTTCACCCCGAGTGGGCTGGGTATGCTCAGACGTGAGTCCCAGGCTCTCCACACCACTGGAGTCAAGCTATCCAGGCTGATGAAGGCTGATAGCCAGAAACCGGTCCTTGGATGCTTGGTTCCGGTCTGGGAAAGACAAGGCTTGGTAGTTCGGACTGGACTGTTCCCATGAGGCACAGGGTCAGTGCTGATTTGCATACAGCCAGTGTCTAACCCAGGGTGGTGTGGAGTGCAAAAAAGCGATGAGTTTAGGGCCAGATCCTTGTACTGGGGTGAATGTAAGACATTGTTCTATATTCTGTCCATCAACTGTGTTTTTTGAAATTTTCACCCCGAGTGGGCTGGGTATGCTCAGACGTGAGTCCCAGGCTCTCCACACCACTGGAGTCAAGCTATCCAGGCTGATGAAGGCTGATAGCCAGAAGCCGGTCCTTGGATGCTTGGTTCCGGTCTGGGAAAGACATGGCTTGGTAGTTCGGACTGGACTGTTCCCATGAGGCACAGGGTCAGTGATGATTTGCATTCAGCCAGTGTCTAACCCAGGGTGGTGTGGAGTGCAAAAAAACGATGGATTTAGGCGCAGATACTTGTACTCGGGTGAATGTATGACATTGTTCTACATTCTGTCCATCAACTGTGTTTTTTGCAATTTTCACCCCGAGTGGGCTGGGTATGCTCAGACGTGAGTCCCAGGCTCTCCACACCACTGGAATCAAGCTATCCAGGCTGATGAAGGCTGATAGCCAGAAACCGGTCCTTGGATGCTTGGTTCCGGTCTGGGAAAGACATGGCTTGGTAGTTCGGACTGGACTGTTCCCATGAGGCTAAGGGTCAGAGCTGATTTGCATACAGCCAGTGTCTAACCCAGGGTGGTGTGGAGTGCAAAAAAACGATGGATTTAGGCCCAGATCCTTGTACTGGGGTGAATGTATGACATTGTTCTACATTCTGTCCATCAACTGTGTTTTTTGCAATTTTCACCCCGAGTGGGCTGGGTATGCTCAGACGTGAGTCCCAGGCTCTCCACACCACTGGAGTCAAGCTATCCAGGCTGATGAAGGCTGATAGCCAGAAACCGGTACTTGGATGCTTGGTTCCGGTCAGGGAAAGACATGGCTTGGTAGTTCGGACTGGATTGTTCCCATGAGGCACAGGGTCAGAGGTGATTTGCATACAGCCAGTGTCTAACCCAGGGTGGTGTGGAGTGCAAAAAAACGATGGATTTAGGCCCAGATCCTTGTACTGGGGTGAATGTATGACATTGTTCTACATTCTGTCCATCAACTGTGTTTTTTGCAATTTTCACCCCGAGTGGGCTGGGTATGCTGAGACGTGAGTCCCAGGCTCTCCACACCACTGGAGTCAAGCTATCCAGGCTGATGAAAGCTGATAGCCAGAAACCGGTCTTTGGATGCTTGGTTCCGGTCTGGGAAAGACATGGCTTGGTAGTTCGGACTGGACTGTTCCCATGAGGCACAGGGTCAGAGCTGATTTGCATACAGCCAGTGTCTAACCCAGGGTGGTGTGGAGTGCAGAAAAACGATGGATTTAGGCCCAGATCCTTGTACTGGGGTGAATGTATGACATTGTTCTACATTCTGTCCATCAACTGTGTTTTTTGCAATGTTCACCCCGAGTGGGCTGAGTATGCTCAGACGTGAGTCCCAGGCTCTCCACACCACTGGAGTCAAGCAATCCAGGCTGATGAAGGCTGATAGCCAGAAACCGGTCCTTGGATGCTTGGTTCCGGTCTGGGAAAGACATGGCTTGGTAGTTCGGACTGGACTGTTCCCATGAGGCACAGGGTCAGAGCTGATTTGCATACAGCCAGTGTCTTACCCAGGGTGGTGTGGAGTGCAAAGAAACGATGGATTTAGGCCCAGATCATTGTACTGGGGTGAATGTATGACATTGTTCTACATTCTGTCCATCAACTGTGTTTTTTGCAATTTTCACCCCGAGTGGGCTGGGTATGCTCAGACGTGAGTCCCAGGCTCTCCACACCACTGGAGTCAAGCTATCCAGGCTGATGAAGGCTGATAGCCAGAAGCCGGTCCTTGGATGCTTGGTTCCGGTCTGGGAAAGACATGGCTTGGTAGTTCGGACTGGACTGTTCCCATGAGGCACAGGGTCAGTGATGATTTGCATTCAGCCAGTGTCTAACCCAGGGTGGTGTGGAGTGCAAAAAAACGATGGATTTAGGCGCAGATACTTGTACTGGGGTGAATGTATGACATTGTTCTACATTCTGTCCATCAACTGTGTTTTTTGCAATTTTCACCCCGAGTGGGCTGGGTATGCTCAGACGTGAGTCCCAGGCTCTCCACACCACTGGAATCAAGCTATCCAGGCTGATGAAGGCTGATAGCCAGAAACCGGTCCTTGGATGCTTGGTTCCGGTCTGGGAAAGACATGGCTTGGTAGTTCGGACTGGACTGTTCCCATGAGGCTAAGGGTCAGAGCTGATTTGCATACAGCCAGTGTCTAACCCAGGGTGGTGTGGAGTGCAGAAAAACGATGGATTTAGGCCCAGATCCTTGTACTGGGGTGAATATATGACATTGTTCTACATTCTGTCCATCAACTGTGTTTTTTGCAATTTTCACCCCGAGTGGGCTGAGTATGCTCAGACGTGAGTCCCAGGTTCTCCACACCACTGGAGTCAAGCAATCCAGGCTGATGAAGGCTGATAGCCAGAAACCGGTCCTTGGATGCTTGGTTCCGGTCTGGGAAAGACATGGCTTGGTAGTTCGGACTGGACTGTTCCCATGAGGCACAGGGTCAGAGCTGATTTGCATACAGCCAGTGTCTTACCCAGGGTGGTGTGGAGTGCAAAGAAACGATGGATTTAGGCCCAGATCATTGTACTGGGGTGAATGTATGACATTGTTCTACATTCTGTCCATCAACTGTGTTTTTTGCAATTTTCACCCCGAGTGGGCTGGGTATGCTCAGACGTGAGTCCCAGGCTCTCCACACCACTGGAGTCAAGCTATCCAGGAGGATGAAGGCTGATAGCCAGAAACCGGTCCTTGGATGCTTGGTTCCGGTCTGGGATAGACAAGGCTTGGTAGTTCGGACTGGACTGTTCCCATGAGGCACAGGGTCAGTGCTGATTTGCATACAGCCAGTGTCTAACCCAGGGTGGTGTGGAGTGCAAAAAAGCGATGGGTTTAGGGCCAGATCCTTGTACTGGGGTGAATGTAAGACATTGTTCTATATTCTGTCCATCAACTGTGTTTTTTGCAATTCTCACCCCGAGTGGGCTGGGTATGCTCAGACGTGAGTCCCAGGCTCTCCACACCACTGGAGTCAAGCTATCCAGGCTGATGAAGGCTGATAGCCAGAAGCCGGTCCTTGGATGCTTGGTTCCGGTCTGGGAAAGACATGGCTTGGTAGTTCGGACTGGACTGTTCCCATGAGGCACAGGGTCCGAGATGATTTGCATTCAGCCAGTGTCTAACCCAGGGTGGTGTGGAGTGCAAAAAAACGATGGATTTAGGCGCAGATACTTGTACTGGGGTGAATGTATGACATTGTTCTACATACCTCGCTAACTCCGAACACCTTCACTTCCAGATCCACATCGACCCCAAAACCACACTCCGAGGCACCCTCCTCTACAGACCACCAGGACCCCGCGCAAAATTCAGTGAAGACATCACGGACTTCATCACCCCACACGCGCTCCCCTCCAAAGACTACATCCTTCTGGGAGATCTCAACTTTCACCTTGAAAAGAACAACGATCACAACACCGCCACCCTCTTGGACAACCTCGACAACCTCGGACTTAAACAACTGGTCACTTCCCCCACCCACATCGCAGGTCACACACTCGACCCCATCTTCACCTCTAGCAACCATGTCTCCTTCAGCCACACTACGAATCTCCTCTGGACTGACCACAGCTGCGTTCACTTCACCTACAACAAGCCGAAACCCACCATCCACCTCCAACCAACTCTACAAAGAAACTGGAACAAGATCACCACCGACCAGATCTCCACATCACTCCTTCAAACCTCCCCAGCCCTCTCCTCTAACGTCAACGAAGCCGCCTCCAACCTCACCCTCTGGCTATCCAACACCGCCGACACCTTAGCACCACTGAAAAAACGTCAACACAAACCTGGTGTCAAGAAGGCCTCATGGTTCAACGATGACCTCAAGAATTCCAAGAAACTGTGCCGCTCCCTTGAAAAGGCCTGGAAAAAAGACCCATCCACCAACACCAAAGACGCCTTCAAAAGCGCCATCCGTACTCACCACCAACTGATCCGAAAAGCCAAGAAAACAGCATTCAAGGATCGACTTGACAACAACGCCCACAACAGCAAGGAACTTTTCAACATCGTCAAGGAATTTTCCAACCCCTCAGCCAACTCCAACGACATCACCCCCTCTCAAACCCTCTGCGACTCCCTAGCCTCTTTTTTCCACAACAAGATTGCTGACATCCACAACAGCTTTGACAACCAACCCGGAAGCCAACCCACCCTACCATCAGCCGACCATCCTCCCCTCGTTAACACCCTTAACGCCTGGAACCCAATCTCCACTGAGGACACCATCCGCCTGATGAATTCCATCCACTCTGGATCCCCCACAGACCCATGCCCTCACCACATCTTCAACAAAGCAGACTCCGTCATAGCTCCGCACCTCCGAGACGTCATCAACTGTTCCTTCAACTCCGCTACCTTCCCAGAAGACTGGAAACACGCTGAACTCACCGCCCTTCTGAAAAAACCAACAGCAGACCCCACCGAACTCAAAAACTACCGACCCATCTCGCTTCTTCCATTCCCGGCCAAAGTCATCGAGAAAGCTGTCAACAACCAGCTCGCCGCCTTCCTCGAAGCCAACAAATCACTCGACCCCTCACAATCTGGCTTCCGAGCCAAACACAGTACTGAAACCGCCCTCATCGCAGCAACAGACGACATTCGAACTCTACTGGACAATGGAGACACAGTCGCCCTCATCCTGCTCGACCTCTCTGCAGCCTTCGACACAGTCTGCCACAGCACCCTTTTACAACGCCTCAGAAACATCGGAATCGAAGGAAAGGCACTGGAATGGATCACCTCGTTCCTCACCGGAAGAACCCAGAAAGTCCGCCTCCCACCATTCAAGTCCGAAGCCTCTGAAATCATCTGCGGTGTACCACAAGGATCCTCACTCAGTCCCACCCTCTTCAACGTATACATGAGCCCCCTCGCAGCCATCGCCCGCCAACACAACCTCAACATCATCTCTTACGCGGATGACACTCAACTGATCCTATCTCTCACCAAGGACCCCAGCACAGCCAAAACTAACCTACACGAAGGAATGAAAGAAGTCGCCGAATGGATGAAACAAAGCCGTCTGAAACTGAACTCAGACAAAACAGAAGTCCTCATCTTAGGTAAATCCCCCTCTGCATGGGACGACTCCTGGTGGCCGGAAGCCCTCGGAAATGCACCCATCCCGACAGACCACGCACGGAACCTGGGCATCATCCTGGATTCTTCACTGTCTATGAACAGACAAGCCAGCGCCGTATCCTCCTCCTGCTTTAACATTCTTCGCATGCTCAGAAAAACCTTTCGCTGGATCCCCACCGAAACAAGGAAAACAGTCACCCATGCCCTGGTCACGAGCCGACTGGACTACGGAAACACCCTCTACGCAGGTACCACCGCTAAACTCCAGAAGAAACTACAACGAATCCAAAACGCCTCTGCCAGGCTCATATTAGACATCCCACGCAACGAACACATCTCTGGTCACCTCAAAGACCTCCACTGGCTACCCGTCAATAAGAGGATTACTTTCCGTCTGCTTACCCACGCACACAAATCACTCTACGACATCGGACCAGATTGCCTCAACTCTCGACTGTCCTTCTACACCCCCTCCCGCCAACTTCGCTCTTCCAGCCAAGCCCTCGCCACTGTACCTCGCATCAACAAGACCACCATGGGAGGCAGATCCTTTTCTTACCTGGCTGCCAGAACATGGAACTCTCTCCCCGCTCACCTTCGCCTCACCCAGAATCACCTAGCGTTCAGAAAACAGCTTAAAACGTGGATCTTTGACAAATAATTCATCCTCCCCTTCCTAAGCGCCTTGAAACCCTCTGGGTATGTAGTGCGCTATATAAATTTTATGACTTGACTTGACTTGACTTGACATTCTGTCCATCAACTGTGTTTTTTGCAATTTTCACCCCGAGTGGGCTGGGTATGCTCAGACGTGAGTCCCAGGCTCTCCACGCCACTGGAATCAAGCTATCCAGGCTGATAAAGGCTGATAGCCAGAAACCGGTCCTTGGATGCTTTGTTCCGGTCTGGGAAAGACATGGCTTGGTAGTTCGGACTGGACTGTTCCCATGAGGCTAAGGGTCAGAGCTGATTTGCATACAGCCAGTGTCTAACCCAGGGTGGTGTGGAGTGCAAAAAAACGATGGATTTAGGCCCAGATCCTTGTACTGGGGTGAATGTATGACATTGTTCTACATTCTGTCCATCAACTGTGTTTTTTCAATTTTCACCCCGAGTGGGCTGGGTATGCTCAGACGTGAGTCCCAGGCTCTCCACACCACTGGAGTCAAGCTATCCAGGCTGATGAAGGCTGATAGCCAGAAACCGGTCCTTGGATGCTTGGTTCCGGTCTGGGAAAGACATGGCTTGGTAGTTCGGACTGGACTGTTCCCATGAGGCACAGGGTCAGAGCTGATTTGCATACAGCCAGTGTCTAACCCAGGGTGGTGTGGAGTGCAAAAAAACGATGGATTGAGGCCCAGATCCTTTTACTGGGGTGAATGTATGACATTGTTCTACATTCTGTCCATCAACTGTGTTTTTTGCAATTTTCACCCCGAGTGGCCTGGGTATGCTCAGACGTGAGTCCCAGGCTCTCCACACCACTGGAGTCAAGCTATCCAGGCTGATGAAGGCTGATAGCCAGAAACCGGTCCTTGGATGCTTGGTTCCGGTCTGGGAAAGACATGGCTTGGTAGTTCAGACTGGATTGTTCCCATGAGGCTAAGGGTCAGAGCTGATTTGCATACAGCCAGTGTCTAACCCAGGGTGGTGTGGAGTGCAAAAAAACGATGGATTTAGGCCCAGATCCTTGTACTGGGGTGAATGTATGACATTGTTCTACATTCTGTCCATCAACTGTGTTTTTTGTAATTTTCACCCCGAGTGGGCTGGGTATGCTCAGACCTGAGTCCCAGGCTCTCCACACCACTGGAGTCAAACTATCCAGGCTGATGAAGGCTGATAGCCAGAAACCGGTCCTTGGATGCTTGGTTCCGGTCTGGGAAAGACATGGCTTGGTAGTTCGGACTGGACTGTTCCCATGAGGCTAAGGGTCAGAGCTGATTTGCATACAGCCAGTGTCTAACCCAGGGTGGTGTGGAGTGCAAAAAAACGATGGATTTAGGCCCAGATCCTTGTACTGGGGTGAATGTATGACATTGTTCTACATTCTGTCCATCAACTGTGTTTTTTCAATTTTCACCCCGAGTGGGCTGGGTATGCTCAGACGTGAGTCCCAGGCTCTCCACACCACTGGAGTCAAGCTATCCAGGCTGATGAAGGCTGATAGCCAGAAACCGGTCCTTGGATGCTTGGTTCCGGTCTGGGAAAGACATGGCTTGGTAGTTCGGACTGGACTGTTCCCATGAGGCACAGGGTCAGAGCTGATTTGCATACAGCCAGTGTCTAACCCAGGGTGGTGTGGAGTGCAAAAAAACGATGGATTGAGGCCCAGATCCTTTTACTGGGGTGAATGTATGACATTGTTCTACATTCTGTCCATCAACTGTGTTTTTTGCAATTTTCACCCCGAGTGGCCTGGGTATGCTCAGACGTGAGTCCCAGGCTCTCCACACCACTGGAGTCAAGCTATCCAGGCTGATGAAGGCTGATAGCCAGAAACCGGTCCTTGGATGCTTGGTTCCGGTCTGGGAAAGACATGGCTTGGTAGTTCAGACTGGATTGTTCCCATGAGGCTAAGGGTCAGAGCTGATTTGCATACAGCCAGTGTCTAACCCAGGGTGGTGTGGAGTGCAAAAAAACGATGGATTTAGGCCCAGATCCTTGTACTGGGGTGAATGTATGACATTGTTCTACATTCTGTCCATCAACTGTGTTTTTTGTAATTTTCACCCCGAGTGGGCTGGGTATGCTCAGACCTGAGTCCCAGGCTCTCCACACCACTGGAGTCAAACTATCCAGGCTGATGAAGGCTGATAGCCAGAAACCGGTCCTTGGATGCTTGGTTCCGGTCTGGGAAAGACATGGCTTGGTAGTTCGGACTGGACTGTTCCCATGAGGCACAGGGTCAGAGCTGATTTGCATACAGCCAGTGTCTTACCCAGGGTGGTGTGGAGTGCAAAGAAACAATGGATTTAGGCCCAGATCCTTGTACTGGGGTGAATGTATGACATTGTTCTACATTTTGTCCATCAACTGTGTTTTTTGCAATTTTCACCCCGAGTGGGCTGGGTATGCTCAGACGTGAGTCCCAGGCTCTCCACACCACTGGAGTCAAGCTATCCAGGCTGATGAAGGCTGATAGCCAGAAACCGGTCCTTGGATGCTTGGTTCCGGTCTGGGAAAGACAAGGCTTGGTAGTTCGGACTGGACTGTTCCCATGAGGCACAGGGTCAGTGCTGATTTGCATACAGCCAGTGTCTAACCCAGGGTGGTGTGGAGTGCAAAAAAGCGATGGGTTTAGGGCCAGATCCTTGTACTGGGGTGAATGTAAGACATTGTTCTATATTCTGTCCATCAACTGTGTTTTTTGAAATTTTCACCCCGAGTGGGCTGGGTATGCTCAGACGTGAGTCCCAGGCTCTCCACACCACTGGAGTCAAGCTATCCAGGCTGATGAAGGCTGATAGCCAGAAGCCGGTCCTTGGATGCTTGGTTCCGGTCTGGGAAAGACATGGCTTGGTAGTTCGGACTGGACTGTTCCCATGAGGCACAGGGTCAGTGATGATTTGCATTCAGCCAGTGTCTAACCCAGGGTGGTGTGGAGTGCAAAAAAACGATGGATTTAGGCGCAGATACTTGTACTGGGGTGAATGTATGACATTGTTCTACATTCTGTCCATCAACTGTGTTTTTTGCAATTTTCACCCCGAGTGGGCTGGGTATGCTCAGACGTGAGTCCCAGGCTCTCCACACCACTGGAATCAAGCTATCCAGGCTGATGAAGGCTGATAGCCAGAAACCGGTCCTTGGATGCTTGGTTCCGGTCTGGGAAAGACATGGCTTGGTAGTTCGGACTGGACTGTTCCCATGAGGCTAAGGGTCAGAGCTGATTTGCATACAGCCAGTGTCTAACCCAGGGTGGTGTGGAGTGCAAAAAAACGATGGATTTAGGCCCAGATCCTTGTACTGGGGTGAATGTATGACATTGTTCTACATTCTGTCCATCAACTGTGTTTTTTGCAATTTTCACCCCGAGTGGGCTGGGTATGCTCAGACGTGAGTCCCAGGCTCTCCACACCACTGGAGTCAAGCTATCCAGGCTGATGAAGGCTGATAGCCAGAAACCGGTACTTGGATGCTTGGTTCCGGTCAGGGAAAGACATGGCTTGGTAGTTCGGACTGGATTGTTCCCATGAGGCACAGGGTCAGAGGTGATTTGCATACAGCCAGTGTCTAACCCAGGGTGGTGTGGAGTGCAAAAAAACGATGGATTTAGGCCCAGATCCTTGTACTGGGGTGAATGTATGACATTGTTCTACATTCTGTCCATCAACTGTGTTTTTTGCAATTTTCACCCCGAGTGGGCTGGGTATGCTGAGACGTGAGTCCCAGGCTCTCCACACCACTGGAGTCAAGCTATCCAGGCTGATGAAAGCTGATAGCCAGAAACCGGTCTTTGGATGCTTGGTTCCGGTCTGGGAAAGACATGGCTTGGTAGTTCGGACTGGACTGTTCCCATGAGGCACAGGGTCAGAGCTGATTTGCATACAGCCAGTGTCTAACCCAGGGTGGTGTGGAGTGCAGAAAAACGATGGATTTAGGCCCAGATCCTTGTACTGGGGTGAATGTATGACATTGTTCTACATTCTGTCCATCAACTGTGTTTTTTGCAATGTTCACCCCGAGTGGGCTGAGTATGCTCAGACGTGAGTCCCAGGCTCTCCACACCACTGGAGTCAAGCAATCCAGGCTGATGAAGGCTGATAGCCAGAAACCGGTCCTTGGATGCTTGGTTCCGGTCTGGGAAAGACATGGCTTGGTAGTTCGGACTGGACTGTTCCCATGAGGCACAGGGTCAGAGCTGATTTGCATACAGCCAGTGTCTTACCCAGGGTGGTGTGGAGTGCAAAGAAACGATGGATTTAGGCCCAGATCATTGTACTGGGGTGAATGTATGACATTGTTCTACATTCTGTCCATCAACTGTGTTTTTTGCAATTTTCACCCCGAGTGGGCTGGGTATGCTCAGACGTGAGTCCCAGGCTCTCCACACCACTGAAGTCAAACTATCCAGGCTGATGAAGGCTGATAGCCAGAAGCCGGTCCTTGGATGCTTGGTTCCGGTCTGGGAAAGACATGGCTTGGTAGTTCGGACTGGACTGTTCCCATGAGGCACAGGGTCAGTGATGATTTGCATTCAGCCAGTGTCTAACCCAGGGTGGTGTGGAGTGCAAAAAAACGATGGATTTAGGCGCAGATACTTGTACTGGGGTGAATGTATGACATTGTTCTACATTCTGTCCATCAACTGTGTTTTTTGCAATTTTCACCCCGAGTGGGCTGGGTATGCTCAGACGTGAGTCCCAGGCTCTCCACACCACTGGAATCAAGCTATCCAGGCTGATGAAGGCTGATAGCCAGAAACCGGTCCTTGGATGCTTGGTTCCGGTCTGGGAAAGACATGGCTTGGTAGTTCGGACTGGACTGTTCCCATGAGGCTAAGGGTCAGAGCTGATTTGCATACAGCCAGTGTCTAACCCAGGGTGGTGTGGAGTGCAGAAAAACGATGGATTTAGGCCCAGATCCTTGTACTGGGGTGAATATATGACATTGTTCTACATTCTGTCCATCAACTGTGTTTTTTGCAATTTTCACCCCGAGTGGGCTGAGTATGCTCAGACGTGAGTCCCAGGTTCTCCACACCACTGGAGTCAAGCAATCCAGGCTGATGAAGGCTGATAGCCAGAAACCGGTCCTTGGATGCTTGGTTCCGGTCTGGGAAAGACATGGCTTGGTAGTTCGGACTGGACTGTTCCCATGAGGCACAGGGTCAGAGCTGATTTGCATACAGCCAGTGTCTTACCCAGGGTGGTGTGGAGTGCAAAGAAACGATGGATTTAGGCCCAGATCATTGTACTGGGGTGAATGTATGACATTGTTCTACATTCTGTCCATCAACTGTGTTTTTTGCAATTTTCACCCCGAGTGGGCTGGGTATGCTCAGACGTGAGTCCCAGGCTCTCCACACCACTGGAGTCAAGCTATCCAGGAGGATGAAGGCTGATAGCCAGAAACCGGTCCTTGGATGCTTGGTTCCGGTCTGGGAAAGACAAGGCTTGGTAGTTCGGACTGGACTGTTCCCATGAGGCACAGGGTCAGTGCTGATTTGCATACAGCCAGTGTCTAACCCAGGGTGGTGTGGAGTGCAAAAAAGCGATGGGTTTAGGGCCAGATCCTTGTACTGGGGTGAATGTAAGACATTGTTCTATATTCTGTCCATCAACTGTGTTTTTTGCAATTCTCACCCCGAGTGGGCTGGGTATGCTCAGACGTGAGTCCCAGGCTCTCCACACCACTGGAGTCAAGCTATCCAGGCTGATGAAGGCTGATAGCCAGAAGCCGGTCCTTGGATGCTTGGTTCCGGTCTGGGAAAGACATGGCTTGGTAGTTCGGACTGGACTGTTCCCATGAGGCACAGGGTCCGAGATGATTTGCATTCAGCCAGTGTCTAACCCAGGGTGGTGTGGAGTGCAAAAAAACGATGGATTTAGGCGCAGATACTTGTACTGGGGTGAATGTATGACATTGTTCTACATTCTGTCCATCAACTGTGTTTTTTGCAATTTTCACCCCGAGTGGGCTGGGTATGCTCAGACGTGAGTCCCAGGCTCTCCACGCCACTGGAATCAAGCTATCCAGGCTGATAAAGGCTGATAGCCAGAAACCGGTCCTTGGATGCTTTGTTCCGGTCTGGGAAAGACATGGCTTGGTAGTTCGGACTGGACTGTTCCCATGAGGCTAAGGGTCAGAGCTGATTTGCATACAGCCAGTGTCTAACCCAGGGTGGTGTGGAGTGCAAAAAAACGATGGATTTAGGCCCAGATCCTTGTACTGGGGTGAATGTATGACATTGTTCTACATTCTGTCCATCAACTGTGTTTTTTCAATTTTCACCCCGAGTGGGCTGGGTATGCTCAGACGTGAGTCCCAGGCTCTCCACACCACTGGAGTCAAGCTATCCAGGCTGATGAAGGCTGATAGCCAGAAACCGGTCCTTGGATGCTTGGTTCCGGTCTGGGAAAGACATGGCTTGGTAGTTCGGACTGGACTGTTCCCATGAGGCACAGGGTCAGAGCTGATTTGCATACAGCCAGTGTCTAACCCAGGGTGGTGTGGAGTGCAAAAAAACGATGGATTGAGGCCCAGATCCTTTTACTGGGGTGAATGTATGACATTGTTCTACATTCTGTCCATCAACTGTGTTTTTTGCAATTTTCACCCCGAGTGGCCTGGGTATGCTCAGACGTGAGTCCCAGGCTCTCCACACCACTGGAGTCAAGCTATCCAGGCTGATGAAGGCTGATAGCCAGAAACCGGTCCTTGGATGCTTGGTTCCGGTCTGGGAAAGACATGGCTTGGTAGTTCAGACTGGATTGTTCCCATGAGGCTAAGGGTCAGAGCTGATTTGCATACAGCCAGTGTCTAACCCAGGGTGGTGTGGAGTGCAAAAAAACGATGGATTTAGGCCCAGATCCTTGTACTGGGGTGAATGTATGACATTGTTCTACATTCTGTCCATCAACTGTGTTTTTTGTAATTTTCACCCCGAGTGGGCTGGGTATGCTCAGACCTGAGTCCCAGGCTCTCCACACCACTGGAGTCAAACTATCCAGGCTGATGAAGGCTGATAGCCAGAAACCGGTCCTTGGATGCTTGGTTCCGGTCTGGGAAAGACATGGCTTGGTAGTTCGGACTGGACTGTTCCCATGAGGCTAAGGGTCAGAGCTGATTTGCATACAGCCAGTGTCTAACCCAGGGTGGTGTGGAGTGCAAAAAAACGATGGATTTAGGCCCAGATCCTTGTACTGGGGTGAATGTATGACATTGTTCTACATTCTGTCCATCAACTGTGTTTTTTCAATTTTCACCCCGAGTGGGCTGGGTATGCTCAGACGTGAGTCCCAGGCTCTCCACACCACTGGAGTCAAGCTATCCAGGCTGATGAAGGCTGATAGCCAGAAACCGGTCCTTGGATGCTTGGTTCCGGTCTGGGAAAGACATGGCTTGGTAGTTCGGACTGGACTGTTCCCATGAGGCACAGGGTCAGAGCTGATTTGCATACAGCCAGTGTCTAACCCAGGGTGGTGTGGAGTGCAAAAAAACGATGGATTGAGGCCCAGATCCTTTTACTGGGGTGAATGTATGACATTGTTCTACATTCTGTCCATCAACTGTGTTTTTTGCAATTTTCACCCCGAGTGGCCTGGGTATGCTCAGACGTGAGTCCCAGGCTCTCCACACCACTGGAGTCAAGCTATCCAGGCTGATGAAGGCTGATAGCCAGAAACCGGTCCTTGGATGCTTGGTTCCGGTCTGGGAAAGACATGGCTTGGTAGTTCAGACTGGATTGTTCCCATGAGGCTAAGGGTCAGAGCTGATTTGCATACAGCCAGTGTCTAACCCAGGGTGGTGTGGAGTGCAAAAAAACGATGGATTTAGGCCCAGATCCTTGTACTGGGGTGAATGTATGACATTGTTCTACATTCTGTCCATCAACTGTGTTTTTTGTAATTTTCACCCCGAGTGGGCTGGGTATGCTCAGACCTGAGTCCCAGGCTCTCCACACCACTGGAGTCAAACTATCCAGGCTGATGAAGGCTGATAGCCAGAAACCGGTCCTTGGATGCTTGGTTCAGGTCTGGGAAAGACATGGCTTGGTAGTTCGGACTGGACTGTTCCTATGAGGCACAGGGTCAGAGCTGATTTGCATACAGCCAGTGTCTAACCCAGGGTGGTGTGGAGTGCAAAAAAACGATGGATTTCGGCCCAGATCCTTGTACTGGGGTGAATGTATGACATTGTTCTACATTCTGTCCATCAACTGTGTTTTTTGCAATTTTCACCCCGAGTGGGCTGGGTATGCTCAGACGTGAGTCCCAGGCTCTCCTCACCACTGGAGTCAAGCTATCCAGGCTGATGAAGGCTGATAGCCAGAAACCGGTCCTTGGACTTGGTTCCGGTCAGGGAAAGACATGGCTTGGTAGTTCGGACTGGATTGTTCCCATGAGGCACAGGGTCAGAGGTGATTTGCATACAGCCAGTGTCTAACCCAGGGTGGTGTGGAGTGCAAAAAAACGATGGATTTAGGCCCAGATCCTTGTACTGGGGTGAATGTATGACATTGTTCTACATTCTGTCCATCAACTGTGTTTTTTGCAATTTTCACCCCGAGTGGGCTGGGTATGCTGAGACGTGAGTCCCAGGCTCTCCACACCACTGGAGTCAAGCTATCCAGGCTGATGAAGGCTGATAGCCAAAAACCGGTCTTTGGATGCTTGGTTCCGGTCTGGGAAAGACATGGCTTGGTAGTTCGGACTGGACTGTTCCCATGAGGCACAGGGTCAGAGCTGATTTGCATACAGCTAGTGTCTAACCCAGGGTGGTGTGGAGTGCAGAAAAACAATGGAATTAGGCCCAGATCCTTGTACTGGGGTGAATGTATGACATTGTTCTACATTCTGTCCATCAACTGTGTTTTTTGCAATTTTCACCCCGAGTGGGCTGGGTATGCTCAGACGTGAGTCCCAGGCTCTCCACACCACTGGAGTCAAGCTATCCAGGCTGATGAAGGCTGATAGCAAGAAACCGGTCCTTGGATGCTTGGTTCCGGTCTGGGAAAGACATGGCTTGGTAGTTCGGACTGGACTGTTCCCATGAGGCACAGGGTCAGAGCTGATTTGCATACAGCCAGTGTCTAACCCAGGGTGGTGTGGAGTGCAAAAAAACGATGGATTTAGACCCAGATCCTTGTACTGGGGTGAATGTATGACATTGTTCTACATTCTGTCCATCAACTGTGTTTTTTGCAATTTTCACCCCGAGTGGGCTGGGTATGCTCAGACGTGAGTCCCAGGCTCTCCACACCACAGGAGTCAAGCTATCCAGGCTGATGAAGGCTGAAAGCCAGAAACCGGTCCTTGGATGCTTGGTTCCGGTCTGGGAAAGACATGGCTTGGTAGTTCGGACTGGACTGTTCCCATGAGGCACAGGGTCAGAGCTGATTTGCATACAGCCAGTGTCTAACCCAGGGTGGTGTGGAGTGCAAAAAAATGATGGATTGAGGCCCAGATCCTTGTACTGGGGTGAATGTATGACATTGTTCTACATTCTGTCCATCAACTGTGTTTTTTGCAATTTTCACCCCGAGTGGGCTGGGTATGCTCAGACGTGAGTCCCAGGCTCTCCTCACCACTGGAGTCAAGCTATCCAGGCTGATGAAGGCTGATAGCCAGAAACCGGTCCTTGGACTTGGTTCCGGTCAGGGAAAGACATGGCTTGGTAGTTCGGACTGGATTGTTCCCATGAGGCACAGGGTCAGAGGTGATTTGCATACAGCCAGTGTCTAACCCAGGGTGGTGTGGAGTGCAAAAAAACGATGGATTTAGGTCCAGATCCTTGTACTGGGGTGAATGTATGACATTGTTCTACATTCTGTCCATCAACTGTGTTTTTTGCAATTTTCACCCCGAGTGGGCTGGGTATGCTCAGACGTGAGTCCCAGGCTCTCCTCACCACTGGAGTCAAGCTATCCAGGCTGATGAAGGCTGATAGCCAGAAACCGGTCCTTGGACTTGGTTCTGGTCAGGGAAAGACATGGCTTGGTAGTTCGGACTGGATTGTTCCCATGAGGCACAGGGTCAGAGGTGATTTGCATACAGCCAGTGTCTAACCCAGGGTGGTGTGGAGTGCAAAAAAACGATGGATTTAGGCCCAGATCCTTGTACTGGGGTGAATGTATGACATTGTTCTACATTCTGTCCATCAACTGTGTTTTTTGCAATTTTCACCCCGAGTGGGCTGGGTATGCTGAGACGTGAGTCCCAGGCTCTCCACACCACTGGAGTCAAGCTATCCAGGCTGATGAAGGCTGATAGCCAGAAACCGGTCTTTGGATGCTTGGTTCCGGTCTGGGAAAGACATGGCTTGGTAGTTCGGACTGGACTGTTCCCATGAGGCACAGGGTCAGAGCTGATTTGCATTCAGCCAGTGTCTAACCCAGGGTGGTGTGGAGTGCAAAAAAACCATGGATTTAGACCCAGATCCTTGTACTGGGGTGAATGTATGACATTGTTCTACATTCTGTCCATCAACTGTGTTTTTTGCAATTTTCACCCCGAGTGGGCTGGGTATGCTCAGACGTGAGTCCCAGGCTCTCCACACCACTGGAGTCAAACTATCCAGGCTGATGAAGGCTGATAGCCAGAAACCGGTCCTTGGATGCTTGGTTCAGGTCTGGGAAAGACATGGCTTGGTAGTTCGGACTGGACTGTTCCCATGAGGCACAGGGTCAGTGCTGATTTGCATACAGCCAGTGTCTAACCCAGGGTGGTGTGGAGTGCAAAAAAGCGATGGATTTAGGGCCAGATCCTTGTACTGGGGTGAATGTATGACATTGTTCTATATTCTGTCCATCAACTGTGTTTTTTGCAATTTTCACCCCGAGTGGGCTGGGTATGCTCAGATGTGAGTCCCAGGCTCTCCACACCACTGGAGTCAAGCTATCCAGGCTGATGAAGGCTGATAGCCAGAAGCCGGTCCTTGGATGCTTGGTTCCGGTCTGGGAAAGACATGGCTTGGTAGTTCGGACTGGACTGTTCCCATGAGGCACAGGGTCAGAGATGATTTGCATTCAGCCAGTGTCTAACCCAGGGTGGTGTGGAGTGCAAAAAAACGATGGATTTAGGCGCAGATACTTGTACTGGGGAGAATGTATGACATTGTTCTACATTCTGTCCATCAACTGTGTTTTTTGCAATTTTCACCCGAGTGGGCTGGGTATGCTCAGACGTGAGTCCCAGGCTCTCCACACCACTGGAATCAAGCTATCCAGGCTGATGAAGGCTGATAGCCAGAAACCGGTCCTTGGATGCTTGGTTCCGGTCTGGGAAAGACATGGCTTGGTAGTTCGGACTGGACTGTTCCCATGAGGCTACGGGTCAGAGCTGATTTGCATACAGCCAGTGTCTAACCCAGGGTGGTGTGGAGTGCAAAAAAACGATGGATTTAGGCCCAGATCCTTGTACTGGGGTGAATGTATGACATTGTTCTACATTCTGTCCATCAACTGTGTTTTTTGCAATTTTCACCCCGAGTGGGCTGGGTATGCTCAGACGTGAGTCCCAGGCTCTCCACACCACTGGAGTCAAGCTATCCAGGCTGATGAAGGCTGATAGCCAGAAACCGGTCCTTGGATGCTTGGTTCCGGTCTGGGAAAGACATGGCTTGGTAGTTCGGACTGGACTGTTCCCATGAGGCACAGGGTCGGAGCTGATTTGCATACAGCCAGTGTCTAACCCAGGGTGGTGTGGAGTGCAAAAAAACGATGGATTGAGGCCCTGATCCTTGTACTGCGGTGAATGTATGACATTGTTCTACATTCTGTCCATCAACTGTGTTTTTTGCAATTTTCACCCCGAGTGGCCTGGGTATGCTCAGACGTGAGTCCCAGGCTCTCCACACCACTGGAGTCAAGCTATCCAGGCTGATGAAGGCTGATAGCCAGAAACCGGTCCTTGGATGCTTGGTTCCGGTCTGGGAAAGACATGGCTTGGTAGTTCAGACTGGATTGTTCCCATGAGGCTAAGGGTCAGAGCTGATTTGCATACAGCCAGTGTCTAACCCAGGGTGGTGTGGAGTGCAAAAAAACGATGGATTTAGGCCCAGATCCTTGTACTGGGGTGAATGTATGACATTGTTCTACATTCTGTCCATCAACTGTGTTTTTTGTAATTTTCACCCCAAGTGGGCTGGGTATGCTCAGACCTGAGTCCCAGGCTCTCCACACCACTGGAGTCAAACTATCCAGGCTGATGAAGGCTGATAGCCAGAAACCGGTCCTTGGATGCTTGGTTCAGGTCTGGGAAAGACATGGCTTGGTAGTTCGGACTGGACTGTTCCTATGAGGCACAGGGTCAGAGCTGATTTGCATACAGCCAGTGTCTAACCCAGGGTGGTGTGGAGTGCAAAAAAACGATGGATTTAGGCCCAGATCCTTGTACTGGGGTGAATGTATGACATTGTTCTACATTCTGTCCATCAACTGTGTTTTTTGCAATTTTCACCCCGAGTGGGCTGGGTATGCTCAGACGTGAGTCCCAGGCTCTCCACACCACTGGAGTCAAGCTATCCAGGCTGATGAAGGCTGATAGCCAGGAACCGGTCCTTGGATGCTTGGTTCCGGTCTGGGAAAGACATGGCTTGGTAGTTCGGACTGGACTGTTCCCATGAGGCACAGGGTCAGAGCTGATTTGCATACAGCCAGTGTCTAACCCAGGGTGGTGTGGAGTGCAAAAAAATGATGGATTGAGGCCCAGATCCTTGTACTGGGGTGAATGTATGACATTGTTCTACATTCTGTCCATCAACTGTGTTTTTTGCAATTTTCACCCCGAGTGGGCTGGGTATGCTCAGACCTGAGTCCCAGGCTCTCCACACCACTGGAGTCAAACTATCCAGGCTGATGAAGGCTGATAGCCAGAAACCGGTCCTTGGATGCTTGGTTCAGGTCTGGGAAAGACATGGCTTGGTAGTTCGGACTGGACTGTTCCTATGAGGCACAGGGTCAGAGCTGATTTGCATACAGCCAGTGTCTAACCCAGGGTGGTGTGGAGTGCAAAAAAACGATGGATTTAGGCCCAGATCCTTGTACTGGTGTGAATGTATGACATTGTTCTACATTCTGTCCATCAACTGTGTTTTTTGCAATTTTCACCCCGAGTGGGCTGGGTATGCTCAGACGTGAGTCCCAGGCTCTCCTCACCACTGGAGTCAAGCTATCCAGGCTGATGAAGGCTGATAGCCAGAAACCGGTCCTTGGACTTGGTTCCGGTCAGGGAAAGACATGGCTTGGTAGTTCGGACTGGATTGTTCCCATGAGGCACAGGGTCAGAGGTGATTTGCATACAGCCAGTGTCTAACCCAGGGTGGTGTGGAGTGCAAAAAAACGATGGATTTAGGCCCAGATCCTTGTACTGGGGTGAATGTATGACATTGTTCTACATTCTGTCCATCAACTGTGTTTTTTGCAATTTTCACCCCGAGTGGGCTGGGTATGCTGAGACGTGAGTCCCAGGCTCTCCACACCACTGGAGTCAAGCTATCCAGGCTGATGAAAGCTGATAGCCAGAAACCGGTCTTTGGATGCTTGGTTCCGGTCTGGGAAAGACATGGCTTGGTAGTTCGGACTGGACTGTTCCCATGAGGCACAGGGTCAGAGCTGATTTGCATACAGCCAGTGTCTAACCCAGGGTGGTGTGGAGTGCAGAAAAACGATGGATTTAGGCCCAGATCCTTGTACTGGGGTGAATGTATGACATTGTTCTACATTCTGTCCATCAACTGTGTTTTTTGCAATTTTCACCCCGAGTGGGCTGAGTATGCTCAGATGTGAGTCCCAGGCTCTCCACACCACTGGAGTCAAGCAATCCAGGCTGATGAAGGCTGATAGCCAGACACCGGTCCTTGGATGCTTGGTTCCGGTCTGGGAAAGACATGGCTTGGTAGTTCGGACTGGACTGTTCCCATGAGGCACAGGGTCAGAGCTGATTTGCATACAGCCAGTGTCTTACCCAGGGTGGTGTGGAGTGCAAAGAAACGATGGATTTAGGCCCAGATCATTGTACTGGGGTGAATGTATGACATTGTTCTACATTCTGTCCATCAACTGTGTTTTTTGCAATTTTCACCCCGAGTGGGCTGGGTATGCTCAGACGTGAGTCCCAGGCTCTCCACACCACTGGAGTCAAGCTATCCAGGCTGATGAAGGCTGATAGCCAGAAACCGGTCCTTGGATGCTTGGTTCCGGTCTGGGAAAGACAAGGCTTGGTAGTTCGGACTGGACTGTTCCCATGAGGCACAGGGTCAGTGCTGATTTGCATACAGCCAGTGTCTAACCCAGGGTGGTGTGGAGTGCAAAAAAGCGATGGGTTTAGGGCCAGATCCTTGTACTAGGGTGAATGTAAGACATTGTTCTATATTCTGTCCATCAACTGTGTTTTTTGCAATTTTCACCCCGAGTGGGCTGGGTATGCTCAGACGTGAGTCCCAGGCTCTCCACACCACTGGAGTCAAGCTATCCAGGCTGATGAAGGCTGATAGCCAGAAGCCGGTCCTTGGATGCTTGGTTCCGGTCTGGGAAAGACATGGCTTGGTAGTTCGGACTGGACTGTTCCCATGAGGCACAGGGTCAGAGATGATTTGCATTCAGCCAGTGTCTAACCCAGGGTGGTGTGGAGTGCAAAAAAACGATGGATTTAGGCGCAGATACTTGTACCGGGGTGAATGTATGACATTGTTCTACATTCTGTCCATCAACTGTGTATTTTGCAATTTTCACCCCGAGTGGGCTGGGTATGCTCAGACGTGAGTCCCAGGCTCTCCACACCACTGGAATCAAGCTATCCAGGCTGATGAAGGCTGATAGCCAGAAACCGGTCCTTGGATGCTTGGTTCCGGTCTGGGAAAGACATGGCTTGGTAGTTCGGACTGGACTGTTCCCATGAGGCTAAGGGTCAGAGCTGATTTGCATACAGCCAGTGTCTAACCCAGGGTGGTGTGGAGTTCAAAAAAACGATGGATTTAGGCCCAGATCCTTGTACTGGGGTGAATGTATGACATTGTTCTACATTCTGTCCATCAACTGTGTTTTTTGCAATTTTCACCCCGATTGGGCTGGGTATGCTCAGACGTGAGTCCCAGGCTCTCCACACCACTGGAGTCAAGCTATCCAGGCTGATGAAGGCTGATAGCCAGAAACCGGTACTTGGATGCTTGGTTCCGGTCAGGGAAAGACATGGCTTGGTAGTTCGGACTGGATTGTTCCCATGAGGCACAGGGTCAGAGGTGATTTGCATACAGCCAGTGTCTAACCCAGGGTGGTGTGGAGTGCAAAAAAACGATGGATTTAGGCCCAGATCTTTGTACTGGGGTGAATGTATGACATTGTTCTACATTCTGTCCATCAACTGTGTTTTTTGCAATTTTCACCCCGAGTGGGCTGGGTATGCTGAGACGTGAGTCCCAGGCTCTCCACACCACTGGAGTCAAGCTATCCAGGCTGATGAAAGCTGATAGCCAGAAACCGGTCTTTGGATGCTTGGTTCCGGTCTGGGAAAGACATGGCTTGGTAGTTCGGACTGGACTGTTCCCATGAGGCACAGGGTCAGAGCTGATTTGCATACAGCCAGTGTCTAACCCAGGGTGGTGTGGAGTGCAGAAAAACGATGGATTTAGGCCCAGATCCTTGTACTGGGGTGAATGTATGACATTGTTCTACATTCTGTCCATCAACTGTGTTTTTTGCAATTTTCACCCCGAGTGGGCTGAGTATGCTCAGACGTGAGTCCCAGGCTCTCCACACCACTGGCGTCAAGCAATCCAGGCTGATGAAGGCTGATAGCCAGAAACCGGTCCTTGGATGCTTGGTTCCGGTCTGGGAAAGACATGGCTTGGTAGTTCGGACTGGACTGTTCCCATGAGGCACAGGGTCAGAGCTGATTTGCATACAGCCAGTGTCTTACCCAGGGTGGTGTGGAGTGCAAAGAAACGATGGATTTAGGCCCAGATCATTGTACTGGGGTGAATGTATGACATTGTTCTACATTCTGTCCATCAACTGTGTTTTTTGCAATTTTCACCCCGAGTGGGCTGGGTATGCTCAGACGTGAGTCCCAGGCTCTCCACACCACTGGAGTCAAGCTATCCAGGCTGATGAAGGCTGATAGCCAGAAACCGGTCCTTGGATGCTTGGTTCCGGTCTGGGAAAGACAAGGCTTGGTAGTTCGGACTGGACTGTTCCCATGAGGCACAGGGTCAGTGCTGATTTGCATACAGCCAGTGTCTAACCCAGGGTGGTGTGGAGTGCAAAAAAGCGATGGGTTTAGGGCCAGTTCCTTGTACTGGGTTGAATGTAAGACATTGTTCTATATTCTGTCCATCAACTGTGTTTTTTGCAATTTTCACCCCGAGTGGGCTGGGTATGCTCAGACGTGAGTCCCAGGCTCTCCACACCACTGGAGTCAAGCTATCCAGGCTGATGAAGGCTGATAGCCAGAAGCCGGTCCTTGGATGCTTGGTTCCGGTCTGGGAAAGACATGGCTTGGTAGTTCGGACTGGACTGTTCCCATGAGGCACAGGGTCAGAGATGATTTGCATTCAGCCAGTGTCTAACCCAGGGTGGTGTGGAGTGCAAAAAAATGATGGATTTAGGCGCAGATACTTGTACTGGGGTGAATGTATGACATTGTTCTACATTCTGTCCATCAACTGTGTTTTTTGCAATTTTCACCCCGAGTGGGCTGGGTATGCTCAGACGTGAGTCCCAGGCTCTCCACACCACTGGAATCAAGCTATCCAGGCTGATAAAGGCTGATAGCCAGAAACCGGTCCTTGGATGCTTGGTTCCGGTCTGGGAAAGACATGGCTTGGTAGTTCGGACTGGACTGTTCCCATGAGGCTAAGGGTCAGAGCTGATTTGCATACAGCCAGTGTCTAACCCAGGGTGGTGTGGAGTGCAAAAAAACGATGGATTTAGGCCCAGATCCTTGTACTGGGGTGAATGTATGACATTGTTCTACATTCTGTCCATCAACTGTGTTTTTTGCAATTTTCACCCCGAGTGGGCTGGGTATGCTCAGACGTGAGTCCCAGGCTCTCCACACCACTGGAGTCAAGCTATCCAGGCTGATGAAGGCTGATAGCCAGAAACCGGTCCTTGGATGCTTGGTTCCGGTCTGGGAAAGACATGGCTTGGTAGTTCGGACTGGACTGTTCCCATGAGGCACAGGGTCAGAGCTGATTTGCATACAGCCAGTGTCTAACCCAGGGTGGTGTGGAGTGCAAAAAAACGATGGATTGAGGCCCAGATCCTTGTACTGGGGTGAATGTATGACATTGTTCTACATTCTGTCCATCAACTGTGTTTTTTGCAATTTTCACCCCGAGTGGCCTGGGTATGCTCAGACGTGAGTCCCAGGCTCTCCACACCACTGGAGTCAAGCTATCCAGGCTGATGAAGGCTGATAGCCAGAAACCGGTCCTTGGATGCTTGGTTCCGGTCTGGGAAAGACATGGCTTGGTAGTTCAGACTGGATTGTTCCCATGAGGCTAAGGGTCAGAGCTGATTTGCATACAGCCAGTGTCTAACCCAGGGTGGTGTGGAGTGCAAAAAAACGATGGATTTAGGCCCAGATCCTTGTACTGGGGTGAATGTATGACATTGTTCTACATTCTGTCCATCAACTGTGTTTTTTGTAATTTTCACCCCGAGTGGGCTGGGTATTCTCAGACCTGAGTCCCAGGCTCTCCACACCACTGGAGTCAAACTATCCAGGCTGATGAAGGCTGATAGCCAGAAACCGGTCCTTGGATGCTTGGTTCAGGTCTGGGAAAGATATGGCTTGGTAGTTCGGACTGGACTGTTCCTATGAGGCACAGGGTCAGAGCTGATTTGCATACAGCCAGTGTCTAACCCAGGGTGGTGTGGAGTGCAAAAAAACGATGGATTTAGGCCCAGATCCTTGTACTGGGGTGAATGTATGACATTGTTCTACATTCTGTCCATCAACTGTGTTTTTTGCAATTTTCACCCCGAGTGGGCTGGGTATGCTGAGACGTGAGTCCCAGGCTCTCCACACCACTGGAGTCAAGCTATCCAGGCTGATGAAGGCTGATAGCCAGAAACCGGTCTTTGGATGCTTGGTTCCGGTCTGGGAAAGACATGGCTTGGTAGTTCGGACTGGACTGTTACCATGAGGCACAGGGTCAGAGCTGATTTGCATACAGCCAGTGTCTAACCCAGGGTGGTGTGGAGTGCAGAAAAACAATGGATTTAGGCCCAGATCCTTGTACTGGGGTGAATGTATGACATTGTTCTACATTCTGTCCATCAACTGTGTTTTTTGCAATTTTCACCCCGAGTGGGCTGGGTATGCTCAGACGTGAGTCCCAGGCTCTCCACACCACTGGAGTCAAGCTATCCAGGCTGATGAAGGCTGATAGCAAGAAACCGGTCCTTGGATGCTTGGTTCCGGTCTGGGAAAGACATGGCTTGGTAGTTCGGACTGGACTGTTCCCATGAGGCACAGGGTCAGAGCTGATTTGCATACAGCCAGTGTCTAACCCAGGGTGGTGTGGAGTGCAAAAAAACGATGGATTTAGACCCAGATCCTTGTACTGGGGTGAATGTATGACATTGTTCTACATTCTGTCCATCAACTGTGTTTTTTGCAATTTTCACCCTGAGTGGGCTGGGTATGCTCAGACGTGAGTTCCAGGCTCTCCACACCACTGGAGTCAAGCTATCCAGGCTGATGAAGGCTGATAGCCAGAAACCGGTCCTTGGATGCTTGGTTCCGGTCTGGGAAAGACATGGCTTGGTAGTTCGGACTGGACTGTTCCCATGAGGCACAGGGTCAGAGCTGATTTGCATACAGCCAGTGTCTAACCCAGGGTGGTGTGGAGTGCAAACAAATGATGGATTGAGGCCCAGATCCTTGTACTGGGGTGAATGTATGACATTGTTCTACATTCTGTCCATCAACTGTGTTTTTTGCAATTTTCACCCCGAGTGGGCTGGGTATGCTCAGACGTGAGTCCCAGGCTCTCCTCACCACTGGAGTCAAGCTATCCAGGCTGATGAAGGCTGATAGCCAGAAACCGGTCCTTGGACTTGGTTCCGGTCAGGGAAAGACATGGCTTGGTAGTTCGGACTGGATTGTTCCCATGAGGCACAGGGTCAGAGGTGATTTGCATACAGCCAGTGTCTAACCCAGGGTGGCGTGGAGTGCAAAAAAACGATGGATTTAGGTCCAGATCCTTGTACTGGGGTGAATGTATGACATTGTTCTACATTCTGTCCATCAACTGTGTTTTTTGCAATTTTCACCCCGAGTGGGCTGGGTATGCTCAGACGTGAGTCCCAGGCTCTCCTCACCACTGGAGTCAAGCTATCCAGGCTGATGAAGGCTGATAGCCAGAAACCGGTCCTTGGACTTGGTTCCGGTCAGGGAAGACATGGCTTGGTGGTTCGGACTGGATTGTTCCCATGAGGCACAGGGTCAGAGGTGATTTGCATACAGCCAGTGTCTAACCCAGGGTGGTGTGGAGTGCAAAAAAACGATGGATTTAGGCCCAGATCCTTGTACTGGGGTGAATGTATGACATTGTTCTACATTCTGTCCATCAACTGTGTTTTTTGCAATTTTCACCCTGAGTGGGCTGGGTATGCTGAGACGTGAGTCCCAGGCTCTCCACACCACTGGAGTCAAGCTATCCAGGCTGATGAAGGCTGATAGCCAGAAACCGGTCTTTGGATGCTTGGTTCCGGTCTGGGAAAGACATGGCTTGGTAGTTCGGACTGGACTGTTCCCATGAGGCACAGGGTCAGAGCTGATTTGCATACAGCCAGTGTCTAACCCAGGGTGGTGTGGAGTGCAAAAAAACGATGGATTTAGACCCAGATCCTTGTACTGGGGTGAATGTATGACATTGTTCTACATTCTGTCCATCAACTGTGTTTTTTGCAATTTTCACCCCGAGTGGGCTGGGTATGCTCAGACGTGAGTCCCAGGCTCTCCACACCACTGGAGTCAAGCTATCCAGGCTGATGAAGGCTGATAGCCAGAAACCGGTCCTTGGATGCTTGGTTCCGGTCTGGGAAAGACATGGCTTGGTAGTTCGGACTGGACTGTTCCCATGAGGCACAGGGTCAGAGCTGATTTGCATACAGCCAGTGTCTAACCCAGGGTGGTGTGGAGTGCAAAAAAATGATGGATTGAGGCCCAGATCCTTGTACTGGGGTGAATGTATGACATTGTTCTACATTCTGTCCATCAACTGTGTTTTTTGCAATTTTCACCCCGAGTGGGCTGGGTATGCTCAGACGTGAGTCCCAGGCTCTCCTCACCACTGGAGTCAAGCTATCCAGGCTGATGAAGGCTGATAGCCAGAAACCGGTCCTTGGACTTGGTTCCGGTCAGGGAAAGACATGGCTTGGCAGTTCGGACTGGATTGTTCCCATGAGGCACAGGGTCAGAGCTGATTTGCATACAGCCAGTGTCTAACCCAGGGTGGTGTGGAGTGCAAAAAAACGATGGATTTAGGCCCAGATCCTTGTACTGGGGTGAATGTATGACATTGTTCTACATTCTGTCCATCAACTGTGTTTTTTGCAATTTTCACCCCGAGTGGGCTGGGTATGCTGAGACGTGAGTCCCAGGCTCTCCACACCACTGGAGTCAAGCTATCCAGGCTGATGAAGGCTGATAGCCAGAAACCGGTCTTTGGATGCTTGGTTCCGGTCTGGGAAAGACATGGCTTGGTAGTTCGGACTGGACTGTTCCCATGAGGCACAGGGTCAGAGCTGATTTGCATACAGGTAGTGTCTAACCCAGGGTGGTGTGGAGTGCAAAAAAATGATGGATTTAGACCCAGATCCTTGTACTGGGGTGAATGTATGACATTGTTCTACATTCTGTCCATCAACTGTGTTTTTTGCAATTTTCACCCCGAGTGGGCTGGGTATGCTCAGACGTGAGTCCCAGGCTCTCCACACCACTGGAGTCAAACTAATCAGGCTGATGAAGGCTGATAGCCAGAAACCGGTCCTTGGATGCTTGGTTCAGGTCTGGGAAAGACATGGCTTGGTAGTTCGGACTGGACTGTTCCCATGAGGCACAGGGTCAGTGCTGATTTGCATACAGCCAGTGTCTAACCCAGGGTGGTGTGGAGTGCAAAAAAGCGATGGATTTAGGGCCAGATCCTTGTACTGGGGTGAATGTATGACATTGTTCTATATTCTGTCCATCAACTGTGTTTTTTGCAATTTTCACCCCGAGTGGGCTGGGTATGCTCAGACGTGAGTCCCAGGCTCTCCACACCACTGGAGTCAAGCTATCCAGGCTGATGAAGGCTGATAGCCAGAAGCCGGTCCTTGGATGCTTGGTTCCGGTCTGGGAAAGACATGGCTTGGTAGTTCGGACTGGACTGTTCCCATGAGGCACAGGGTCAGAGATGATTTGCATTCAGCCAGTGTCTAACCCAGGGTGGTGTGGAGTGCAAAAAAACGATGGATTTAGGCGCAGATACTTGTACTGGGGAGAATGTATGACATTGTTCTACATTCTGTCCATCAACTGTGTTTTTTGCAATTTTCACCCCGAGTGGGCTGGGTATGCTCAGACGTGAGTCCCAGGCTCTCCACACCACTGGAATCAAGCTATCCAGGCTGATGAAGGCTGATAGCCAGAAACCGGTACTTGGATGCTTGGTTCCGGTCTGGGAAAGACATGGCTTGGTAGTTCGGACTGGACTGTTCCCATGAGGCTACGGCTCAGAGCTGATTTGCATACAGCCAGTGTCTAACCCAGGGTGGTGTGGAGTGCAAAAAAACGATGGATTTAGGCCCAGATCCTTGTACTGGGGTGAATGTATGACATTGTTCTACATTCTGTCCATCAACTGTGTTTTTTGCAATTTTCACCCCGAGTGGGCTGGGTATGCTCAGACGTGAGTCCCAGGCTCTCCACACCACTGGAGTCAAGCTATCCAGGCTGATGAAGGCTGATAGCCAGAAACCGGTCCTTGGATGCTTGGTTCCGGTCTGGGAAAGACATGGCTTGGTAGTTCGGACTGGACTGTTCCCATGAGGCACAGGGTCGGAGCTGATTTGCATACAGCCAGTGTCTAACCCAGGGTGGTGTGGAGTGCAAAAAAACGATGGATTGAGGCCCTGATCCTTGTACTGGGGTGAATGTATGACATTGTTCTACATTCTGTCCATCAACTGTGTTTTTTGCAATTTTCACCCAGAGTGGCCTGGGTATGCTCAGACGTGAGTCCCAGGCTCTCCACACCACTGGAGTCAAGCTATCCAGGCTGATGAAGGCTGATAGCCAGAAACCGGTCCTTGGATGCTTGGTTCCGGTCTGGGAAAGACATGGCTTGGTAGTTCAGACTGGATTGTTCCCATGAGGCTAAGGGTCAGAGCTGATTTGCATACAGCCAGTGTCTAACCCAGGGTGGTGTGGAGTGCAAAAAAACGATGGATTTAGGCCCAGATCCTTGTACTGGGGTGAATGTATGACATTGTTCTACATTCTGTCCATCAACTGTGTTTTTTGTAATTTTCACCCCGAGTGGGCTGGGTATGCTCAGACCTGAGTCCCAGGCTCTCCACACCACTGGAGTCAAACTATCCAGGCTGATGAAGGCTGATAGCCAGAAACCGGTCCTTGGATGCTTGGTTCAGGTCTGGGAAAGACATGGCTTGGTAGTTCGGACTGGACTGTTCCTATGAGGCACAGGGTCAGAGCTGATTTGCATACAGCCAGTGTCTAACCCAGGGTGGTGTGGAGTGCAAAAAAACGATGGATTTAGGCCCAGATCCTTGTACTGGTGTGAATGTATGACATTGTTCTACATTCTGTCCATCAACTGTGTTTTTTGCAATTTTCACCCCGAGTGGGCTGGGTATGCTCAGACGTGAGTCCCAGGCTCTCCTCACCACTGGAGTCAAGCTATCCAGGCTGATGAAGGCTGATAGCCAGAAACCGGTCCTTGGACTTGGTTCCGGTCAGGGAAAGACATGGCTTGGTAGTTCGGACTGGACTGTTCCCATGAGGCTAAGGGTCAGAGCTGATTTGCATACAGCAGTGTGTAACCCAGGGTGGTGTGGAATCACTGAAGCGAATTGCCACGGACCAGGGAGCCTGTTGGAACACCCCTGCAACGTCCCTACTGCCGGATAATTTTGAACTGCTGCCACGTCTCGCGGAACCCGCTGCGCGGGTCCCGCTTCGCCCGTCCTGCTGGGCTGCCTCTCTTTGGAGTGAAGGACTTTGGCGGCGTATTGTTACCTTACTGGGCAGGAGAGGAGAACACTCAGCCAGGGCTGCGAGCGCCAGGTGAGGGACAGGGACTCCATTTCCCAGGAGTCCCTGTGTAGCCATCCCCCGCACCTGGACGCTCTCCCTGGTTGCCCCGCCCCCGACCGCCCGGCTAAAGCTGCCGCTGACTGAAGCCAGTTGGGAATCACTGAAGCGAATTGCCACGGACCAGGGAGCCTGTTGGAACACCCCTGCAACGTCCCTACTGCCGGATAATTTTGAACTGCTGCCACGTCTCGCGGAACCCGCTGCGCGGGTCCCGCTTCGCCCGTCCTGCTGGGCTGCCTCTCTTTGGAGTGAAGGACTTTGGCGGCGTATTGTTACCTTACTGGGCAGGAGAGGAGAACACTCAGCCAGGGCTGCGAGCGCCAGGTGAGGGACAGGGACTCCATTTCCCAGGAGTCCCTGTGTAGCCATCCCCCGCACCTGGACGCTCTCCCTGGTTGCCCCGCCCCCAACCGCCTCATATCCTCATTAGGAGCTACTGATACCCGCTACGCGGAACGCGTGCGGGACGCCCGGGGCTAAGCCCGGGCAAAGGGCGGGCCCTCTGTGGCCCTCAGAGGCCTGAGGAGCCTGGCCTGGGCCACCCCCTTTTGTTTTTCGTTTGCCAGCCTTTGTGGACTATTGGACTTTCCATCATTACTGTAAGTCTGTTTTATTTTTTAATTTTTTAAATCCCTGGGGTTTGTTATGAACTCACGAGAGACTAGAAGTATGGCTGCTGCCGGAGCTAAAAAATTGACTGGGACCCTTGATGATTTTATCGTCCGGACTCATGCTTTAATAGATGAAGGGATCATACTAATGGATAGAAGGGTGTCTCAGGACTTGGCAATAGCCAGGAGATCTTCGTTAGGACATATAGCGCAGGCCCGTACTCCACACACAGCGTCTGGCTCAAACACTCTTGCTATTGTACATAATGAGGGGGCCCCTGATGATTTCATTTCTCAAGAGGGCTTGGAGGCAACACCTAATCTTGCCTTGTTGGCTGAGAGTGATTCTTTAAATGAGCCCGAAAATGTTTCTAGTGTTAATGTACACGATAGAGGTTTGAAAGAGGGTGCTATCCCAAAAAAGAAGTCAAAATTAGCCAAACGTAAAGGGAGGAAAGCACTGATCACTCAAGATCCAGATCAAATCACTTTAAATCTGGCGCCCCCGGACAGCATCCTGGTTGCGCATGTTGCTGATTCGGATGGAGCGGCCCAAACCAATGTGCGTTTATCCCTAAGCCTACCAGATGACACGATTATAGATAGCAGCTTAGAGGAAATACTGGATTTGGGTGGTGATATAGATAACCATGTCATAAGCAACGAGGATAGGAACAGTTTAAACATGGTAAATAACAACATCCTTGAAATGTTACAAATCCTGCTTCAACCGATTGAGGTCAGGTTGCGTTGCTTAGAAACCATCTTAAAAAACATTCATAAAGACATAAGTGCCCCAAGTTTTAGTTTGGAAAATAAGATACCCCCTGTAAAAAAGGCCACGAACAAGCCTACCACAGTTGACAAAAACACCCTTCTTCAAAAAAAGGCTGTGCCGACCAATCCCACCAATGCGACCACCTCAGGTGGCACTTCCTCTAAAACCACTGATCCCAAGCAATCAACGAACTCAGTAAAAACCAAGGTAACCCCTCAGGTTAAGTTTAAAGATCCAACACCCCCGGCCCCTCAATTAGACCAGACCCCGAAAGAAAAGAGAGAATCACGGAGAAACATCCACCTTCCCCCGGATGCATGCCCCCATGTAGTGATTCTGACTGGGGTCACAGAACTTGTAACATCTGAAACGGAGTCTTATCAAGCCTTAAAAAACAAGGTATGTCATTGGCTGTCCAAAAATTATCCCTTACCGCCTGGCATGCCTAGTAATATCCTAATGGTGGAGAGAACCCCTTGGGTGGGAGGCAATAGGAAAAACCTACAAGGTGACTGCGTTGTGGTCACCTTTGAACATCAAGAGGTAGTAAATTACATCTGTGCTGGTACACCACGTCACCAGGCGAGTACGGTTACTGCCAGGCCTCTCTCCTATTTTTATGTACAGGGGAATCAACCAGACAATAGGTGGAGCTGGTTAAAGGGCCCCCGGGAGCCTCACTATCGACAGAAGTACAATCCCCCATGGGAGGCTCAATTACGTGGCTGGGAGGAGAGGGGAGAGGACGGGTGGAACGTGGTCAGAAGAAGAAGAGCCAGACCTTTTCAGGGTGGGTTTGCTGTTGGCCCCCAAAACAGATTTCCATATCAGGACAATCACCACGTAAATGGGCAAGATAATTATTTTAATGTTCCATTGTTTAATCATTACGACCACCCGTCCTTTTTGGACTGGGTAGATTGACAAACATTAGGCCCTTCTATTATGCGAGTCTCGACTCCTCCTCCCTTCACACCACAGTGCAGTCAACACCTACAAGTATTAAACCCCGAGCCAATTACCGAGTTAACGTTAATCTCAGGACAGGGTCCGGAGGGAGGGACAGCATCGTGTGTGAGTGATGGGAATAAAGGAAGTAGAGAGGTGATTACAATGGCCACATGGAATATAGCGGGCCTCAGGAACAAGATCGATGATCCTCACTGGAGAGACTTAATAGGCACCATGGACATAATTGCCATGCAGGAAACATGGGCGACTGAGAACTTGCTCACACTGGATGGGTATACCACCTTTCACCTCCCAGCTGTCAATTCATTGAGAGGGCGGGCTAAGGGTGGTCTGGTCACCCTGATATCTGCAAAAATCTCAGGCGTATATAAAGAAATTCCCACTGGAAGCCCCTATTGTTTGGCAGTTTTAATTACATACAGGGGATTCAATGCTGTATTATTAGTTAACTTCTACAACTCCTTTGATAGAGAACACCCACTTGATAACCTGTTGAGGTTAAATTCTTTCTTAACTAGTTTTCAGGAGACTGTGGAGGCTAACTGTATTGTAATTTTATTGGGTGATTTTAATGTACATAGTTGCAAGGAAGAATGCCCCCCGAACCTTTTGTTTGGTCCCCCAGAAGAGGAGAATATCCATTTTGAACATTCAGAGCAGGGATCCTGTTTAGAATCACTGTTAGCAGAAAATGGTCTAATGTTGCCTCTCGGGGGGGAAGGGGATATTCCAACTTTTACGGGACATGGCAGCGGGTCCACCATTGATTATATTTTTTTAAACAGCAGCTATAGCAGTCATATTCTCGGTTATACTGTTGTAGGGTCCCATTTTAGTGACCACAATCTTGTTGTACTAAAAATTGAAAATGTACTAGCTATTAATGTTAGCAGTGTGAGTCCAGTGGACAAATGTGATCTTAGAACATCTGATCAGGCCCGCCGAATCAAATGGTGTAAAATAATCCCAGAGGATTTTTTTGGTAACCTGTGCATAAGTAGCCAGGAGGCCTTTGCACTTTGTATGGATGATCACGTGGGAGACACCGAGGTGTTAGAGGCATATAATAGGGTCTGTGCCAATATTGTGTCTAATCTGACACAACATTGTAAAAGGAAAATACAAGAAAGGGTGGGCTGGTTCGACAACAATTGCTCTGCTGCTAATCGCAAGTTAAAATCAGCCTTAAAATCGAACCCAATAGATAGAAGACTTGTGGCCACCCTTAGGAAAGCATATAAGACCGCCATTGAGAGTAGACGGCGCGAGATCAGAGAGGATGCTTGGGCCGACCTGACCTCAACTGACGTTCTAAAGAGTAGCGCCAAATTCTGGGCCGTGGTCAACCAACCATTTTTTGCGGACTCTCATAATAGTGAGTTAGATTGTGGCATCCAAGAGGATAAATGGCACCTGCACTTTAAATCCGTGTATGAACAGGAAGCACCCGGGGTGGAGGGCATGACCAGCTCATACCTACTACCCTACAGCCTAACGGTGAATGAGGTAGAGGTGGGTCTTGCCATTGAAAAAATGACCAGCAACAAAGCTCCCGGGCCGGATGGGGTTCCCGCCGATCTTTTTAAAGTGGATATTTTATTTTGGTCCAAAATTTTAACCAGAGTTTTTAACAGCATTTTTAAAATAGGTATCCCAGCTTCATGGTCCCAATCAGTAATTGTCCCCATTTTTAAAAAAGGAGACAGGGGGGAGCCAGGAAACTACCGCCCAATATCCCTAATTGATTCTGCGGTTAAGGTCATAGGGAGAGTGGTTCTCAGTAAACTTACTGATTGGCTAGGTGAGACTAACATTCTCTCACCCCTTCAGTATGGTTTTAGAAAGGGAAGGAGCACCATCGACCAGAGTTTAAATTTACAACTGTCGATAGGAAAATACACCATAGCTAAGCCTGGATCCTTGTACATCGCCTTCATGGATCTGTCCTCGGCCTTCGACCGAGTCAACAGATCCAAGCTGTGGGGTCAGCTCCTTAGCATAGGCATTGATCCAAACATTGTGTACTTCCTAGCAGACTTGCACAAAGACCTTACCGCCACTGTCCGTTATGACAGAAAAGGGAATAGTACAGGGAAAATTCATATTACTAACGGTGTTAGGCAGGGATGTATCCTTGCCCCCCTGTTATTCACTTTATATATCAACAATCTGGGCGGAATACTGGATAAAGCTTGTATAGACATACCCAGGGCAGGGAAATATACATTGCCCGCACTATTGTACGCAGACGATGCTGCTCTTATAGCTAGAACCGCAGTAGGTCTGCAAAGTCTGTTAAATTCGTTTTATAATTTTATGATAAAGCTGGACTTAAGCATTAATTTTGGTAAATCCCATGTAATGGTAGTAGGGCCTAAAACTAAGGTAAAAAAACAAGCCATGACGTTACACTGTAATGGTCACAAATTATCTAGAGTCCCCAGATTCCCTTATCTGGGTGTAGTGTTTGATGATCGCTCTACATGGCTTCCCCAAATGCTGGAGAAAAAAAAGGTCTTAACACGATCCATATCTGCAGTTCTCGGCTTTTCACGTAAAATCGGGGTAAAGCCCATAGAGGCCGTTTTAAAAGTGTACACTGCCAAATGCTTAGCCATTGTTATGTATGGTGCAGACTTGTGGGGTTTTAGGCCTGTCAAATTTCTTCAAGTGATCGAAGACAACTTTTTAAAATCCATTCTTTCTTTACCAAAATCTACGGCAAGCTTTATTGCACATCAGGAATGTGGGGTGGATTTTTTGGAGGATGGGGTCGCTATGGCTCCCCTCCTGAAATGGATTTCTGTGTGGCTCAACCCAGAGCTTGAAGTCAATCATGAAATCCTGAAGGATTGCCTTAAACTAGATCACTGGAATAAGATCCCCTGGCTGAATTATGTTGAGCAGCTGTGTGCCAAGCTAGGAAGGCCTGAATTGTTCCATAACCCCTCCGCCCTTGTGAAGGCGGATTTGAAGTGGACAAAGAACACTTTTCTGCTGTATAGTGGAATGGACAGGGAAAACAGGGAGTTGATAAAACCCTCGGTTAGGTCGCATCAATTGATTGTTTCCTCAGACCATGACCCGGAACTTTATTTGAAGGTTGTAAATAACCCAAGCCATAGGTACCTTCTCACCAAGTTCCGCCTGAACAAAGTTCACCTGCTAATTTCTGGTCGACCTGGTTGGACCAGGGACTCGGAACTGAGCCTATGTACTTGTGATGGTCATTCAATTATGGACACCGCCCACTACCTGTTCTTTTGTTCCCATTTTAAATCTATTAGGGAAAAATTCATTATCCCCTTGTTAAAAGGGAGAGGGTTTAGGCAGGTCAAACCAGCTTTACTATACCTTCAGATGCTAACTGATATCTGGCAAACCTATAATGTGGCCAAATTTTTGACTATCGCAGTTAGATTGGGCAAAAAGATTAATTGGGTGTAGAATACCAATCAACAACAATCATGCTTACTGTAAAAATTGAATCCAGTTTTTTAAAAGTTTGTAATGTTTTTTATTGTGATTGATAATTGTAATCTTTTTTAATGATTCATTGTGTTTTTTGGACCATTGTTTATGTGTGTCTTGTACTTTTATGGTTTTGAAAATTCGAACCGAATAAAGTATTTCTTGACTTGACATGGCTTGGTAGTTCGGACTGGATTGTTCCCATGAGGCACAGGGTCAGAGGTGATTTGCATACAGCCAGTGTCTAACCCAGGGTGGTGTGGAGTGCAAAAAAACGATGGATTTAGGCCCAGATCCTTGTACTGGGGTGAATGTATGACATTGTTCTACATTCTGTCCATCAACTGTGTTTTTTGCAATTTTCACCCCGAGTGGGCTGGGTATGCTGAGACGTGAGTCCCAGGCTCTCCACACCACTGGAGTCAAGCTATCCAGGCTGATGAAAGCTGATAGCCAGAAACCGGTCTTTGGATGCTTGGTTCCGGTCTGGGAAAGACATGGCTTGGTAGTTCGGACTGGACTGTTCCCATGAGGCACAGGGTCAGAGCTGATTTGCATACAGCCAGTGTCTAACCCAGGGTGGTGTGGAGTGCAGAAAAACGATGGATTTAGGCCCAGATCCTTGTACTGGGGTGAATGTATGACATTGTTCTACATTCTGTCCATCAACTGTGTTTTTTGCAATTTTCACCCCGAGTGGGCTGAGTATGCTCAGATGTGAGTCCCAGGCTCTCCACACCACTGGAGTCAAGCAATCCAGGCTGATGAAGGCTGATAGCCAGACACCGGTCCTTGGATGCTTGGTTCCGGTCTGGGAAAGACATGGCTTGGTAGTTCGGACTGGACTGTTCCCATGAGGCACAGGGTCAGAGCTGATTTGCATACAGCCAGTGTCTTACCCAGGGTGGTGTGGAGTGCAAAGAAACGATGGATTTAGGCCCAGATCATTGTACTGGGGTGAATGTATGACATTGTTCTACATTCTGTCCATCAACTGTGTTTTTTGCAATTTTCACCCCGAGTGGGCTGGGTATGCTCAGACGTGAGTCCCAGGCTCTCCACACCACTGGAGTCAAGCTATCCAGGCTGATGAAGGCTGATAGCCAGAAACCGGTCCTTGGATGCTTGGTTCCGGTCTGGGAAAGACAAGGCTTGGTAGTTCGGACTGGACTGTTCCCATGAGGCACAGGGTCAGTGCTGATTTGCATACAGCCAGTGTCTAACCCAGGGTGGTGTGGAGTGCAAAAAAGCGATGGGTTTAGGGCCAGATCCTTGTACTAGGGTGAATGTAAGACATTGTTCTATATTCTGTCCATCAACTGTGTTTTTTGCAATTTTCACCCCGAGTGGGCTGGGTATGCTCAGACGTGAGTCCCAGGCTCTCCACACCACTGGAGTCAAGCTATCCAGGCTGATGAAGGCTGATAGCCAGAAGCCGGTCCTTGGATGCTTGGTTCCGGTCTGGGAAAGACATGGCTTGGTAGTTCGGACTGGACTGTTCCCATGAGGCACAGGGTCAGAGATGATTTGCATTCAGCCAGTGTCTAACCCAGGGTGGTGTGGAGTGCAAAAAAACGATGGATTTAGGCGCAGATACTTGTACTGGGGTGAATGTATGACATTGTTCTACATTCTGTCCATCAACTGTGTATTTTGCAATTTTCACCCCGAGTGGGCTGGGTATGCTCAGACGTGAGTCCCAGGCTCTCCACACCACTGGAATCAAGCTATCCAGGCTGATGAAGGCTGATAGCCAGAAACCGGTCCTTGGATGCTTGGTTCCGGTCTGAAAAAAGACATGGCTTGGTAGTTCGGACTGGACTGTTCCCATGAGGCTAAGGGTCAGAGCTGATTTGCATACAGCCAGTGTCTAACCCAGGGTGGTGTGGAGTTCAAAAAAACGATGGATTTAGGCCCAGATCCTTGTACTGGGGTGAATGTATGACATTGTTCTACATTCTGTCCATCAACTGTGTTTTTTGCAATTTTCACCCCGATTGGGCTGGGTATGCTCAGACGTGAGTCCCAGGCTCTCCACACCACTGGAGTCAAGCTATCCAGGCTGATGAAGGCTGATAGCCAGAAACCGGTACTTGGATGCTTGGTTCCGGTCAGGGAAAGACATGGCTTGGTAGTTCGGACTGGATTGTTCCCATGAGGCACAGGGTCAGAGGTGATTTGCATACAGCCAGTGTCTAACCCAGGGTGGTGTGGAGTGCAAAAAAACGATGGATTTAGGCCCAGATCCTTGTACTGGGGTGAATGTATGACATTGTTCTACATTCTGTCCATCAACTGTGTTTTTTGCAATTTTCACCCCGAGTGGGCTGGGTATGCTGAGACGTGAGTCCCAGGCTCTCCACACCACTGGAGTCAAGCTATCCAGGCTGATGAAAGCTGATAGCCAGAAACCGGTCTTTGGATGCTTGGTTCCGGTCTGGGAAAGACATGGCTTGGTAGTTCGGACTGGACTGTTCCCATGAGGCACAGGGTCAGAGCTGATTTGCATACAGCCAGTGTCTAACCCAGGGTGGTGTGGAGTGCAGAAAAACGATGGATTTAGGCCCAGATCCTTGTACTGGGGTGAATGTATGACATTGTTCTACATTCTGTCCATCAACTGTGTTTTTTGCAATTTTCACCCCGAGTGGGCTGAGTATGCTCAGACGTGAGTCCCAGGCTCTCCACACCACTGGAGTCAAGCAATCCAGGCTGATGAAGGCTGATAGCCAGAAACCGGTCCTTGGATGCTTGGTTCCGGTCTGGGAAAGACATGGCTTGGTAGTTCGGACTGGACTGTTCCCATGAGGCACAGGGTCAGAGCTGATTTGCATACAGCCAGTGTCTTACCCAGGGTGGTGTGGAGTGCAAAGAAACGATGGATTTAGGCCCAGATCATTGTACTGGGGTGAATGTATGACATTGTTCTACATTCTGTCCATCAACTGTGTTTTTTGCAATTTTCACCCCGAGTGGGCTGGGTATGCTCAGACGTGAGTCCCAGGCTCTCCACACCACTGGAGTCAAGCTATCCAGGCTGATGAAGGCTGATAGCCAGAAACCGGTCCTTGGATGCTTGGTTCCGGTCTGGGAAAGACAAGGCTTGGTAGTTCGGACTGGACTGTTCCCATGAGGCACAGGGTCAGTGCTGATTTGCATACAGCCAGTGTCTAACCCAGGGTGGTGTGGAGTGCAAAAAAGCGATGGGTTTAGGGCCAGTTCCTTGTACTGGGTTGAATGTAAGACATTGTTCTATATTCTGTCCATCAACTGTGTTTTTTGCAATTTTCACCCCGAGTGGGCTGGGTATGCTCAGACGTGAGTCCCAGGCTCTCCACACCACTGGAGTCAAGCTATCCAGGCTGATGAAGGCTGATAGCCAGAAGCCGGTCCTTGGATGCTTGGTTCCGGTCTGGGAAAGACATGGCTTGGTAGTTCGGACTGGACTGTTCCCATGAGGCACAGGGTCAGAGATGATTTGCATTCAGCCAGTGTCTAACCCAGGGTGGTGTGGAGTGCAAAAAAACGATGGATTTAGGCGCAGATACTTGTACTGGGGTGAATGTATGACATTGTTCTACATTCTGTCCATCAACTGTGTTTTTTGCAATTTTCACCCCGAGTGGGCTGGGTATGCTCAGACGTGAGTCCCAGGCTCTCCACACCACTGGAATCAAGCTATCCAGGCTGATAAAGGCTGATAGCCAGAAACCGGTCCTTGGATGCTTGGTTCCGGTCTGGGAAAGACATGGCTTGGTAGTTCGGACTGGACTGTTCCCATGAGGCTAAGGGTCAGAGCTGATTTGCATACAGCCAGTGTCTAACCCAGGGTGGTGTGGAGTGCAAAAAAACGATGGATTTAGGCCCAGATCCTTGTACTGGGGTGAATGTATGACATTGTTCTACATTCTGTCCATCAACTGTGTTTTTTGCAATTTTCACCCCGAGTGGGCTGGGTATGCTCAGACGTGAGTCCCAGGCTCTCCACACCACTGGAGTCAAGCTATCCAGGCTGATGAAGGCTGATAGCCAGAAACCGGTCCTTGGATGCTTGGTTCCGGTCTGGGAAAGACATGGCTTGGTAGTTCGGACTGGACTGTTCCCATGAGGCACAGGGTCAGAGCTGATTTGCATACAGCCAGTGTCTAACCCAGGGTGGTGTGGAGTGCAAAAAAACGATGGATTGAGGCCCAGATCCTTGTACTGGGGTGAATGTATGACATTGTTCTACATTCTGTCCATCAACTGTGTTTTTTGCAATTTTCACCCCGAGTGGCCTGGGTATGCTCAGACGTGAGTCCCAGGCTCTCCACACCACTGGAGTCAAGCTATCCAGGCTGATGAAGGCTGATAGCCAGAAACCGGTCCTTGGATGCTTGGTTCCGGTCTGGGAAAGACATGGCTTGGTAGTTCAGACTGGATTGTTCCCATGAGGCTAAGGGTCAGAGCTGATTTGCATACAGCCAGTGTCTAACCCAGGGTGGTGTGGAGTGCAAAAAAACGATGGATTTAGGCCCAGATCCTTGTACTGGGGTGAATGTATGACATTGTTCTACATTCTGTCCATCAACTGTGTTTTTTGTAATTTTCACCCCGAGTGGGCTGGGTATTCTCAGACCTGAGTCCCAGGCTCTCCACACCACTGGAGTCAAACTATCCAGGCTGATGAAGGCTGATAGCCAGAAACCGGTCCTTGGATGCTTGGTTCAGGTCTGGGAAAGATATGGCTTGGTAGTTCGGACTGGACTGTTCCTATGAGGCACAGGGTCAGAGCTGATTTGCATACAGCCAGTGTCTAACCCAGGGTGGTGTGGAGTGCAAAAAAACGATGGATTTAGGCCCAGATCCTTGTACTGGGGTGAATGTATGACATTGTTCTACATTCTGTCCATCAACTGTGTTTTTTGCAATTTTCACCCCGAGTGGGCTGGGTATGCTCAGACGTGAGTCCCAGGCTCTCCTCACCACTGGAGTCAAGCTATCCAGGCTGATGAAGGCTGAAAGCCAGAAACCGGTCCTTGGACTTGGTTCCGGTCAGGGAAAGACATGGCTTGGTAGTTCGAACTGGATTGTTCCCATGAGGCACAGGGTCAGAGGTGATTTGCATACAGCCAGTGTCTAACCCAGGGTGGTGTGGAGTGCAAAAAAACGATGGATTTAGGCCCAGATCCTTGTACTGGGGTGAATGTATGACATTGTTCTACATTCTGTCCATCAACTGTGTTTTTTGCAATTTTCACCCCGAGTGGGCTGGGTATGCTGAGACGTGAGTCCCAGGCTCTCCACACCACTGGAGTCAAGCTATCCAGGCTGATGAAGGCTGATAGCCAGAAACCGGTCTTTGGATGCTTGGTTCCGGTCTGGGAAAGACATGGCTTGGTAGTTCGGACTGGACTGTTACCATGAGGCACAGGGTCAGAGCTGATTTGCATACAGCCAGTGTCTAACCCAGGGTGGTGTGGAGTGCAGAAAAACAATGGATTTAGGCCCAGATCCTTGTACTGGGGTGAATGTATGACATTGTTCTACATTCTGTCCATCAACTGTGTTTTTTGCAATTTTCACCCCGAGTGGGCTGGGTATGCTCAGACGTGAGTCCCAGGCTCTCCACACCACTGGAGTCAAGCTATCCAGGCTGATGAAGGCTGATAGCAAGAAACCGGTCCTTGGATGCTTGGTTCCGGTCTGGGAAAGACATGGCTTGGTAGTTCGGACTGGACTGTTCCCATGAGGCACAGGGTCAGAGCTGATTTGCATACAGCCAGTGTCTAACCCAGGGTGGTGTGGAGTGCAAAAAAACGATGGATTTAGACCCAGATCCTTGTACTGGGGTGAATGTATGACATTGTTCTACATTCTGTCCATCAACTGTGTTTTTTGCAATTTTCACCCTGAGTGGGCTGGGTATGCTCAGACGTGAGTTCCAGGCTCTCCACACCACTGGAGTCAAGCTATCCAGGCTGATGAAGGCTGATAGCCAGAAACCGGTCCTTGGATGCTTGGTTCCGGTCTGGGAAAGACATGGCTTGGTAGTTCGGACTGGACTGTTCCCATGAGGCACAGGGTCAGAGCTGATTTGCATACAGCCAGTGTCTAACCCAGGGTGGTGTGGAGTGCAAACAAATGATGGATTGAGGCCCAGATCCTTGTACTGGGGTGAATGTATGACATTGTTCTACATTCTGTCCATCAACTGTGTTTTTTGCAATGTTCACCCCGAGTGGGCTGGGTATGCTCAGACGTGAGTCCCAGGCTCTCCTCACCACTGGAGTCAAGCTATCCAGGCTGATGAAGGCTGATAGCCAGAAACCGGTCCTTGGACTTGGTTCCGGTCAGGGAAAGACATGGCTTGGTAGTTCGGACTGGATTGTTCCCATGAGGCACAGGGTCAGAGGTGATTTGCATACAGCCAGTGTCTAACCCAGGGTGGTGTGGAGTGCAAACAAATGATGGATTGAGGCCCAGATCCTTGTACTGGGGTGAATGTATGACATTGTTCTACATTCTGTCCATCAACTGTGTTTTTTGCAATTTTCACCCCGAGTGGGCTGGGTATGCTCAGACGTGAGTCCCAGGCTCTCCTCACCACTGGAGTCAAGCTATCCAGGCTGATGAAGGCTGATAGCCAGAAACCGGTCCTTGGACTTGGTTCCGGTCAGGGAAAGACATGGCTTGGTAGTTCGGACTGGATTGTTCCCATGAGGCACAGGGTCAGAGGTGATTTGCATACAGCCAGTGTCTAACCCAGGGTGGTGTGGAGTGCAAAAAAACGATGGATTTAGGTCCAGATCCTTGTACTGGGGTGAATGTATGACATTGTTCTACATTCTGTCCATCAACTGTGTTTTTTGCAATTTTCACCCCGAGTGGGCTGGGTATGCTCAGACGTGAGTCCCAGGCTCTCCTCACCACTGGAGTCAAGCTATCCAGGCTGATGAAGGCTGATAGCCAGAAACCGGTCCTTGGACTTGGTTCCGGTCAGGGAAGACATGGCTTGGTGGTTCGGACTGGATTGTTCCCATGAGGCACAGGGTCAGAGGTGATTTGCATACAGCCAGTGTCTAACCCAGGGTGGTGTGGAGTGCAAAAAAACGATGGATTTAGGCCCAGATCCTTGTACTGGGGTGAATGTATGACATTGTTCTACATTCTGTCCATCAACTGTGTTTTTTGCAATTTTCACCCTGAGTGGGCTGGGTATGCTGAGACGTGAGTCCCAGGCTCTCCACACCACTGGAGTCAAGCTATCCAGGCTGATGAAGGCTGATAGCCAGAAACCGGTCTTTGGATGCTTGGTTCCGGTCTGGGAAAGACATGGCTTGGTAGTTCGGACTGGACTGTTCCCATGAGGCACAGGGTCAGAGCTGATTTGCATACAGCCAGTGTCTAACCCAGGGTGGTGTGGAGTGCAAAAAAACGATGGATTTAGACCCAGATCCTTGTACTGGGGTGAATGTATGACATTGTTCTACATTCTGTCCATCAACTGTGTTTTTTGCAATTTTCACCCCGAGTGGGCTGGGTATGCTCAGACGTGAGTCCCAGGCTCTCCACACCACTGGAGTCAAGCTATCCAGGCTGATGAAGGCTGATAGCCAGAAACCGGTCCTTGGATGCTTGGTTCCGGTCTGGGAAAGACATGGCTTGGTAGTTCGGACTGGACTGTTCCCATGAGGCACAGGGTCAGAGCTGATTTGCATACAGCCAGTGTCTAACCCAGGGTGGTGTGGAGTGCAAAAAAATGATGGATTGAGGCCCAGATCCTTGTACTGGGGTGAATGTATGACATTGTTCTACATTCTGTCCATCAACTGTGTTTTTTGCAATTTTCACCCCGAGTGGGCTGGGTATGCTCAGACGTGAGTCCCAGGCTCTCCTCACCACTGGAGTCAAGCTATCCAGGCTGATGAAGGCTGATAGCCAGAAACCGGTCCTTGGACTTGGTTCCGGTCAGGGAAAGACATGGCTTGGCAGTTCGGACTGGATTGTTCCCATGAGGCACAGGGTCAGAGCTGATTTGCATACAGCCAGTGTCTAACCCAGGGTGGTGTGGAGTGCAAAAAAACGATGGATTTAGGCCCAGATCCTTGTACTGGGGTGAATGTATGACATTGTTCTACATTCTGTCCATCAACTGTGTTTTTTGCAATTTTCACCCCGAGTGGGCTGGGTATGCTGAGACGTGAGTCCCAGGCTCTCCACACCACTGGAGTCAAGCTATCCAGGCTGATGAAGGCTGATAGCCAGAAACCGGTCTTTGGATGCTTGGTTCCGGTCTGGGAAAGACATGGCTTGGTAGTTCGGACTGGACTGTTCCCATGAGGCACAGGGTCAGAGCTGATTTGCATACAGCCAGTGTCTAGCCCAGGGTGGTGTGGAGTGCAAAAAAATGATGGATTTAGACCCAGATCCTTGTACTGGGGTGAATGTATGACATTGTTCTACATTCTGTCCATCAACTGTGTTTTTTGCAATTTTCACCCCGAGTGGGCTGGGTATGCTCAGACGTGAGTCCCAGGCTCTCCACACCACTGGAGTCAAACTAATCAGGCTGATGAAGGCTGATAGCCAGAAACCGGTCCTTGGATGCTTGGTTCAGGTCTGGGAAAGACATGGCTTGGTAGTTCGGACTGGACTGTTCCCATGAGGCACAGGGTCAGTGCTGATTTGCATACAGCCAGTGTCTAACCCAGGGTGGTGTGGAGTGCAAAAAAGCGATGGATTTAGGGCCAGATCCTTGTACTGGGGTGAATGTATGACATTGTTCTATATTCTGTCCATCAACTGTGTTTTTTGCAATTTTCACCCCGAGTGGGCTGGGTATGCTCAGACGTGAGTCCCAGGCTCTCCACACCACTGGAGTCAAGCTATCCAGGCTGATGAAGGCTGATAGCCAGAAGCCGGTCCTTGGATGCTTGGTTCCGGTCTGGGAAAGACATGGCTTGGTAGTTCGGACTGGACTGTTCCCATGAGGCACAGGGTCAGAGATGATTTGCATTCAGCCAGTGTCTAACCCAGGGTGGTGTGGAGTGCAAAAAAACGATGGATTTAGGCGCAGATACTTGTACTGGGGAGAATGTATGACATTGTTCTACATTCTGTCCATAAACTGTGTTTTTTGCAATTTTCACCCCGAGTGGGCTGGGTATGCTCAGACGTGAGTCCCAGGCTCTCCACACCACTGGAATCAAGCTATCCAGGCTGATGAAGGCTGATAGCCAGAAACCGGTACTTGGATGCTTGGTTCCGGTCTGGGAAAGACATGGCTTGGTAGTTCGGACTGGACTGTTCCCATGAGGCTACGGCTCAGAGCTGATTTGCATACAGCCAGTGTCTAACCCAGGGTGGTGTGGAGTGCAAAAAAACGATGGATTTAGGCCCAGATCCTTGTACTGGGGTGAATGTATGACATTGTTCTACATTCTGTCCATCAACTGTGTTTTTTGCAATTTTCACCCCGAGTGGGCTGGGTATGCTCAGACGTGAGTCCCAGGCTCTCCACACCACTGGAGTCAAGCTATCCAGGCTGATGAAGGCTGATAGCCAGAAACCGGTCCTTGGATGCTTGGTTCCGGTCTGGGAAAGACATGGCTTGGTAGTTCGGACTGGACTGTTCCCATGAGGCACAGGGTCGGAGCTGATTTGCATACAGCCAGTGTCTAACCCAGGGTGGTGTGGAGTGCAAAAAAACGATGGATTGAGGCCCTGATCCTTGTACTGGGGTGAATGTATGACATTGTTCTACATTCTGTCCATCAACTGTGTTTTTTGCAATTTTCACCCCGAGTGGCCTGGGTATGCTCAGACGTGAGTCCCAGGCTCTCCACACCACTGGAGTCAAGCTATCCAGGCTGATGAAGGCTGATAGCCAGAAACCGGTCCTTGGATGCTTGGTTCCGGTCTGGGAAAGACATGGCTTGGTAGTTCAGACTGGATTGTTCCCATGAGGCTAAGGGTCAGAGCTGATTTGCATACAGCCAGTGTCTAACCCAGGGTGGTGTGGAGTGCAAAAAAACGATGGATTTAGGCCCAGATCCTTGTACTGGGGTGAATGTATGACATTGTTCTACATTCTGTCCATCAACTGTGTTTTTTGTAATTTTCACCCCGAGTGGGCTGGGTATGCTCAGACCTGAGTCCCAGGCTCTCCACACCACTGGAGTCAAACTATCCAGGCTGATGAAGGCTGATAGCCAGAAACCGGTCCTTGGATGCTTGGTTCAGGTCTGGGAAAGACATGGCTTGGTAGTTCGGACTGGACTGTTCCTATGAGGCACAGGGTCAGAGCTGATTTGCATACAGCCAGTGTCTAACCCAGGTTGGTGTGGAGTGCAAAAAAACGATGGATTTAGGCCCAGATCCTTGTACTGGGGTGAATGTATGACATTGTTCTACATTCTGTCCATCAACTGTGTTTTTTGCAATTTTCACCCCGAGTGGGCTGGGTATGCTGAGACGTGAGTCCCAGGCTCTCCACACCACTGGAGTCAAGCTATCCAGGCTGATGAAAGCTGATAGCCAGAAACCGGTCTTTGGATGCTTGGTTCCGGTCTGGGAAAGACATGGCTTGGTAGTTCGGACTGGACTGTTCCCATGAGGCACAGGGTCAGAGCTGATTTGCATACAGCCAGTGTCTAACCCAGGGTGGTGTGGAGTGCAGAAAAACGATGGATGTAGGCCCAGATCCTTGTACTGGGGTGAATGTATGACATTGTTCTACATTCTGTCCATCAACTGTGTTTTTTGCAATTTTCACCCTGAGTGGGCTGAGTATGCTCAGATGTGAGTCCCAGGCTCTCCACACCACTGGAGTCAAGCAATCCAGGCTGATGAAGGCTGATAGCCAGTCACCGGTCCTTGGATGCTTGGTTCCGGTCTGGGAAAGACATGGCTTGGTAGTTCGGACTGGACTGTTCCCATGAGGCACAGGGTCAGAGCTGATTTGCATACAGCCAGTGTCTTACCCAGGGTGGTGTGGAGTGCAAAGAAACGATGGATTTAGGCCCAGATCATTGTACTGGGATGAATGTATGACATTGTTCTACATTCTGTCCATCAACTGTGTTTTTTGCAATTTTCACCCCGAGTGGGCTGGGTATGCTCAGACGTGAGTCCCAGGCTCTCCACACCACTGGAGTCAAGCTATCCAGGCTGATGAAGGCTGATAGCCAGAAACCGGTCCTTGGATGCTTGGTTCCGGTCTGGGAAAGACAAGGCTTGGTAGTTCGGACTGGACTGTTCCCATGAGGCACAGGGTCAGTGCTGATTTGCATACAGCCAGTGTCTAACCCAGGGTGGTGTGGAGTGCAAAAAAGCGATGGGTTTAGGGCCAGATCCTTGTACTGGGGTGAATGTAAGACATTGTTCTATATTCTGTCCATCAACTGTGTTTTTTGCAATTTTCACCCCGAGTGGGCTGGGTATGCTCAGACGTGAGTCCCAGGCTCTCCACACCACTGGAGTCAAGCTATCCAGGCTGATGAAGGCTGATAGCCAGAAGCCGGTCCTTGGATGCTTGGTTCCGGTCTGGGAAAGACATGGCTTGGTAGTTCGGACTGGACTGTTCCCATGAGGCACAGGGTCAGAGATGATTTGCATTCAGCCAGTGTCTAACCCAGGGTGGTGTGGAGTGCAAAAAAACGATGGATTTAGGCGCAGATACTTGTACTGGGGTGAATGTATGACATTGTTCTACATTCTGTCCATCAACTGTGTATTTTGCAATTTTCACCCCGAGTGGGCTGGGTATGCTCAGACGTGAGTCCCAGGCTCTCCACACCACTGGAATCAAGCTATCCAGGCTGATGAAGGCTGATAGCCAGAAACCGGTCCTTGGATGCTTGGTTCCGGTCTGGGAAAGACATGGCTTGGTAGTTCGGACTGGACTGTTCCCATGAGGCTAAGGGTCAGAGCTGATTTGCATACAGCCAGTGTCTAACCGAGGGTGGTGTGGAGTTCAAAAAAACGATGGATTTAGGCCCAGATCCTTGTACTGGGGTGAATGTATGACATTGTTCTACATTCTGTCCATCAACTGTGTTTTTTGCAATTTTCACCCCGATTGGGCTGGGTATGCTCAGACGTGAGTCCCAGGCTCTCCACACCACTGGAGTCAAGCTATCCAGGCTGATGAAGGCTGATAGCCAGAAACCGGTACCTGGATGCTTGGTTCCGGTCAGGGAAAGACATGGCTTGGTAGTTCGGACTGGATTGTTCCCATGAGGCACAGGGTCAGAGGTGATTTGCATACAGCCAGTGTCTAACCCAGGGTGGTGTGGAGTGCAAAAAAACGATGGATTTAGGCCCAGATCCTTGTACTGGGGTGGATGTATGACATTGTTCTACATTCTGTCCATCAACTGTGTTTTTTGCAATTTTCACCCCGAGTGGGCTGGGTATGCTGAGACGTGAGTCCCAGGCTCTCCACACCACTGGAGTCAAGCTATCCAGGCTGATGAAAGCTGATAGCCAGAAACCGGTCTTTGGATGCTTGGTTCCGGTCTGGGAAAGACATGGCTTGGTAGTTCGGACTGGACTGTTCCCATGAGGCACAGGGTCAGAGCTGATTTGCATACAGCCAGTGTCTAACCCAGGGTGGTGTGGAGTGCAGAAAAACGATGGATTTAGGCCCAGATCCTTGTACTGGGGTGAATGTATGACATTGTTCTACATTCTGTCCATCAACTGTGTTTTTTGCAATTTTCACCCCGAGTGGGCTGAGTATGCTCAGACGTGAGTCCCAGGCTCTCCACACCACTGGAGTCAAGCAATCCAGGCTGATGAAGGCTGATAGCCAGAAACCGGTCCTTGGATGCTTGGTTCCGGTCTGGGAAAGACATGGCTTGGTAGTTCAGACTGGACTGTTCCCATGAGGCACAGGGTCAGAGCTGATTTGCATACAGCCAGTGTCTTACCCAGGGTGGTGTGGAGTGCAAAGAAACGATGGATTTAGGCCCAGATCATTGTACTGGGGTGAATGTATGACATTGTTCTACATTCTGTCCATCAACTGTGTTTTTTGCAATTTTCACCCCGAGTGGGCTGGGTATGCTCAGACGTGAGTCCCAGGCTCTCCACACCACTGGAGTCAAGCTATCCAGGCTGATGAAGGCTGATAGCCAGAAACCGGTCCTTGGATGGTTGGTTCCGGTCTGGGAAAGACAAGGCTTGGTAGTTCGGACTGGACTGTTCCCATGAGGCACAGGGTCAGTGCTGATTTGCATACAGCCAGTGTCTAACCCAGGGTGGTGTGGAGTGCAAAAAAGCGATGGGTTTAGGGCCAGTTCCTTGTACTGGGGTGAATGTAAGACATTGTTCTATATTCTGTCCATCAACTGTGTTTTTTGCAATTTTCACCCCGAGTGGGCTGGGTATGCTCAGACGTGAGTCCCAGGCTCTCCACACCACTGGAGTCAAGCTATCCAGGCTGATGAAGGCTGATAGCCAGAAGCCGGTCCTTGGATGCTTGGTTCCGGTCTGGGAAAGACATGGCTTGGTAGTTCGGACTGGACTGTTCCCATGAGGCACAGGGTCAGAGATGATTTGCATTCAGCCAGTGTCTAACCCAGGGTGGTGTGGAGTGCAAAAAAACGATGGATTTAGGCGCAGATACTTGTACTGGGGTGAATGTATGACATTGTTCTACATTCTGTCCATCAACTGTGTTTTTTGCAATTTTCACCCCGAGTGGGCTGGGTATGCTCAGACGTGAGTCCCAGGCTCTCCACACCACTGAAATCAAGCTATCCAGGCTGATAAAGGCTGATAGCCAGAAACCGGTCCTTGGATGCTTGGTTCCGGTCTGGGAAAGACATGGCTTGGTAGTTCGGACTGGACTGTTCCCATGAGGCTAAGGGTCAGAGCTGATTTGCATACAGCCAGTGTCTAACCCAGGGTGGTGTGGAGTGCAAAAAAACGATGGATTTAGGCCCAGATCCTTGTACTGGGGTGAATGTATGACATTGTTCTACATTCTGTCCATCAACTGTGTTTTTTGGAATTTTCACCCCGAGTGGGCTGGGTATGCTCAGACGAGAGTCCCAGGCTCTCCACACCACTGGAGTCAAGCTATCCAGGCTGATGAAGGCTGATAGCCAGAAACCGGTCCTTGGATGCTTGGTTCCGGTCTGGGAAAGACATGGCTTGGTAGTTCGGACTGGACTGTTCCCATGAGGCACAGGGTCAGAGCTGATTTGCATACAGCCAGTGTCTAACCCAGGGTGGTGTGGAGTGCAAAAAAACGATGGATTGAGGCCCAGATCCTTGTACTGGGGTGAATGTATGACATTGTTCTACATTCTGTCCATCAACTGTGTTTTTTGCAATTTTCACCCCGAGTGGCCTGGGTATGCTCAGACGTGAGTCCCAGGCTCTCCACACCACTGGAGTCAAGCTATCCAGGCTGATGAAGGCTGATAGCCAGAAACCGGTCCTTGGATGCTTGGTTCCGGTCTGGGAAAGACATGGCTTGGTAGTTCAGACTGGATTGTTCCCATGAGGCTAAGGGTCAGAGCTGATTTGCATACAGCCAGTGTCTAACCCAGGGTGGTGTGGAGTGCAAAAAAACGATGGATTTAGGCCCAGATCCTTGTACTGGGGTGAATGTATGACATTGTTCTACATTCTGTCCATCAACTGTGTTTTTTGTAATTTTCACCCCGAGTGGGCTGGGTATTCTCAGACCTGAGTCCCAGGCTCTCCACACCACTAGAGTCAAACTATCCAGGCTGATGAAGGTTGATAGCCAGAAACCGGTCCTTGGATGCTTGGTTCCGGTCTGGGAAAGACATGGCTTGGTAGTTCGGACTGGACTGTTCCCATGAGGCACAGGGTCAGAGATGATTTGCATTCAGCCAGTGTCTAACCCAGGGTGGTGTGGAGTGCAAAAAAACGATGGATTTAGGCGCAGATACTAGTACTGGGGTGAATGTATGACATTGTTCTACATTCTGTCCATCAACTGTGTATTTTGCAATTTTCACCCCGAGTGGGCTGGGTATGCTCAGACGTGAGTCCCAGGCTCTCCACACCACTGAAATCAAGCTATCCAGGCTGATAAAGGCTGATAGCCAGAAACCGGTCCTTGGATGCTTGGTTCCGGTCTGGGAAAGACATGGCTTGGTAGTTCGGACTGGACTGTTCCCATGAGGCTAAGGGTCAGAGCTGATTTGCATACAGCCAGTGTCTAACCCAGGGTGGTGTGGAGTGCAAAAAAACGATGGATTTAGGCCCAGATCCTTGTACTGGGGTGAATGTATGACATTGTTCTACATTCTGTCCATCAACTGTGTTTTTTGCAATTTTCACCCCGAGTGGGCTGGGTATGCTCAGACGTGAGTCCCAGGCTCTCCACACCACTGGAGTCAAGCTATCCAGGCTGATGAAGGCTGATAGCCAGAAACCGGTCCTTGGATGCTTGGTTCCGGTCTGGGAAAGACATGGCTTGGTAGTTCGGACTGGACTGTTCCCATGAGGCACAGGGTCAGAGCTGATTTGCATACAGCCAGTGTCTAACCCAGGGTGGTGTGGAGTGCAAAAAAACGATGGATTGAGGCCCAGATCCTTGTACTGGGGTGAATGTATGACATTGTTCTACATTCTGTCCATCAACTGTGTTTTTTGCAATTTTCACCCCGAGTGGCCTGGGTATGCTCAGACGTGAGTCCCAGGCTCTCCACACCACTGGAGTCAAGCTATCCAGGCTGATGAAGGCTGATAGCCAGAAACCGGTCCTTGGATGCTTGGTTCCGGTCTGGGAAAGACATGGCTTGGTAGTTCGGACTGGACTGTTCCCATGAGGCACAGGGTCAGAGATGATTTGCATTCAGCCAGTGTCTAACCCAGGGTGGTGTGGAGTGCAAAAAAACGATGGATTTAGGCGCAGATACTTGTACTGGGGTGAATGTATGACATTGTTCTACATTCTGTCCATCAACTGTGTATTTTGCAATTTTCACCCCGAGTGGGCTGGGTATGCTCAGACGTGAGTCCCAGGCTCTCCACACCACTGGAATCAAGCTATCCAGGCTGATGAAGGCTGATAGCCAGAAACCGGTCCTTGGATGCTTGGTTCCGGTCTGGGAAAGACATGGCTTGGTAGTTCGGACTGGACTGTTCCCATGAGGCTAAGGGTCAGAGCTGATTTGCATACAGCCAGTGTCTAACCCAGGGTGGTGTGGAGTTCAAAAAAATGATGGATTTAGGCCCAGATCCTTGTACTGGGGTGAATGTATGACATTGTTCTACATTCTGTCCATCAACTGTGTTTTTTGCAATTTTCACCCCGATTGGGCTGGGTATGCTCAGACGTGAGTCCCAGGCTCTCCACACCACTGGAGTCAAGCTATCCAGGCTGATGAAGGCTGATAGCCAGAAACCGGTACCTGGATGCTTGGTTCCGGTCAGGGAAAGACATGGCTTGGTAGTTCGGACTGGATTGTTCCCATGAGGCACAGGGTCAGAGGTGATTTGCATACAGCCAGTGTCTAACCCAGGGTGGTGTGGAGTGCAAAAAAACGATGGATTTAGGCCCAGATCCTTGTACTGGGGTGAATGTATGACATTGTTCTACATTCTGTCCATCAACTGTGTTTTTTGCAATTTTCACCCCGAGTGGGCTGGGTATGCTGAGACGTGAGTCCCAGGCTCTCCACACCACTGGAGTCAAGCTATCCAGGCTGATGAAAGCTGATAGCCAGAAACCGGTCTTTGGATGCTTGGTTCCGGTCTGGGAAAGACATGGCTTGGTAGTTCGGACTGGACTGTTCCCATGAGGCACAGGGTCAGAGCTGATTTGCATACAGCCAGTGTCTAACCCAGGGTGGTGTGGAGTGCAGAAAAACGATGGATTTAGGCCCAGATCCTTGTACTGGGGTGAATGTATGACATTGTTCTACATTCTGTCCATCAACTGTGTTTTTTGCAATTTTCACCCCGAGTGGGCTGAGTATGCTCAGACGTGAGTCCCAGGCTCTCCACACCACTGGAGTCAAGCAATCCAGGCTGATGAAGGCTGATAGCCAGAAACCGGTCCTTGGATGCTTGGTTCCGGTCTGGGAAAGACATGGCTTGGTAGTTCGGACTGGACTGTTCCCATGAGGCACAGGGTCAGAGCTGATTTGCATACAGCCAGTGTCTTACCCAGGGTGGTGTGGAGTGCAAAGAAATGATGGATTTAGGCCCAGATCATTGTACTGGGGTGAATGTATGACATTGTTCTACATTCTGTCCATCAACTGTGTTTTTTGCAATTTTCACCCCGAGCGGGCTGGGTATGCTCAGACATGAGTCCCAGGCTCTCCACACCACTGGAGTCAAGCTATCCAGGCTGATGAAGGCTGATAGCCAGAAACCGGTCCTTGGATGCTTGGTTCCGGTCTGGGAAAGACAAGGCTTGGTAGTTCGGACTGGACTGTTCCCATGAGGCACAGGGTCAGTGCTGATTTGCATACAGCCAGTGTCTAACCCAGGGTGGTGTGGAGTGCAAAAAAGCGATGGGTTTAGGGCCAGTTCCTTGTACTGGGGTGAATGTAAGACATTGTTCTATATTCTGTCCATCAACTGTGTTTTTTGCAATTTTCACCCCGAGTGGGCTGGGTATGCTCAGACGTGAGTCCCAGGCTCTCCACACCACTGGAGTCAAGCTATCCAGGCTGATGAAGGCTGATAGCCAGAAGCCGGTCCTTGGATGCTTGGTTCCGGTCTGGGAAAGACATGGCTTGGTAGTTCGGACTGGACTGTTCCCATGAGGCACAGGGTCAGAGATGATTTGCATTCAGCCAGTGTCTAACCCAGGGTGGTGTGGAGTGCAAAAAAACGATGGATTTAGGCGCAGATACTTGTACTGGGGTGAATGTATGACATTGTTCTACATTCTGTCCATCAACTGTGTTTTTTGCAATTTTCACCCCGAGTGGGCTGGGTATGCTCAGACGTGAGTCCCAGGCTCTCCACACCACTGGAATCAAGCTATCCAGGCTGATAAAGGCTGATAGCCAGAAACCGGTCCTTGGATGCTTGGTTCCGGTCTGGGAAAGACATGGCTTGGTAGTTCGGACTGGACTGTTCCCATGAGGCTAAGGGTCAGAGCTGATTTGCATACAGCCAGTGTCTAACCCAGGGTGGTGTGGAGTGCAAAAAAACGATGGATTTAGGCCCAGATCCTTGTACTGGGGTGAATGTATGACATTGTTCTACATTCTGTCCATCAACTGTGTTTTTTGCAATTTTCACCCCGAGTGGGCTGGGTATGCTCAGACGTGAGTCCCAGGCTCTCCACACCACTGGAGTCAAGCTATCCAGGCTGATGAAGGCTGATAGCCAGAAACCGGTCCTTGGATGCTTGGTTCCGGTCTGGGAAAGACATGGCTTGGTAGTTCGGACTGGACTGTTCCCATGAGGCACAGGGTCAGAGCTGATTTGCATACAGCCAGTGTCTAACCCAGGGTGGTGTGGAGTGCAAAAAAACGATGGATTGAGGCCCAGATCCTTGTACTGGGGTGAATGTATGACATTGTTCTACATTCTGTCCATCAACTGTGTTTTTTGCAATTTTCACCCCGAGTGGCCTGGGTATGCTCAGACGTGAGTCCCAGGCTCTCCACACCACTGGAGTCAAGCTATCCAGGCTGATGAAGGCTGATAGCCAGAAACCGGTCCTTGGATGCTTGGTTCCGGTCTGGGAAAGACATGGCTTGGTAGTTCAGACTGGATTGTTCCCATGAGGCTAAGGGTCAGAGCTGATTTGCATACAGCCAGTGTCTAACCCAGGGTGGTGTGGAGTGCAAAAAAACGATGGATTTAGGCCCAGATCCTTGTACTGGGGTGAATGTATGACATTGTTCTACATTCTGTCCATCAACTGTGTTTTTTGTAATTTTCACCCCGAGTGGGCTGGGTATTCTCAGACCTGAGTCCCAGGCTCTCCACACCACTGGAGTCAAACTATCCAGGCTGATGAAGGTTGATAGCCAGAAACCGGTCCTTGGATGCTTGTTTCAGGTCTGGGAAAGACATGGCTTGGTAGTTCGGACTGGACTGTTCCTATGAGGCACAGGGTCAGAGCTGATTTGCATACAGCCAGTGTCTAACCCAGGGTGGTGTGGAGTGCAAAAAAACGATGGATTTAGGCCCAGATCCTTGTACTGGGGTGAATGTATGACATTGTTCTACATTCTGTCCATCAACTGTGTTTTTTGCAATTTTCACCCCGAGTGGGCTGGGTATGCTCAGACGTGAGTCCCAGGCTCTCCTCACCACTGGAGTCAAGCTATCCAGGCTGATGAAGGCTGAAAGCCAGAAACCGGTCCTTGGACTTGGTTCCGGTCAGGGAAAGACATGGCTTGGTAGTTCGAACTGGATTGTTCCCATGAGGCACAGGGTCAGAGGTGATTTGCATACAGCCAGTGTCTAACCCAGGGTGGTGTGGAGTGCAAAAAAACGATGGATTTAGGCCCAGATCCTTGTACTGGGGTGAATGTATGACATTGTTCTACATTCTGTCCATCAACTGTGTTTTTTGCAATTTTCACCCCGAGTGGGCTGGGTATGCTGAGACGTGAGTCCCAGGCTCTCCACACCACTGGAGTCAAGCTATCCAGGCTGATGAAGGCTGATAGCCAGAAACCGGTCTTTGGATGCTTGGTTCCGGTCTGGGAAAGACATGGCTTGGTAGTTCGGACTGGACTGTTCCCATGAGGCACAGGGTCAGAGCTGATTTGCATACAGCCAGTGTCTAACCCAGGGTGGTGTGGAGTGCAGAAAAACAATGGATTTAGGCCCAGATCCTTGTACTGGGGTGAATGTATGACATTGTTCTACATTCTGTCCATCAACTGTGTTTTTTGCAATTTTCACCCCGAGTGGGCTGGGTATGCTCAGACGTGAGTCCCAGGCTCTCCACACCACTGGAGTCAAGCTATCCAGGCTGATGAAGGCTGATAGCAAGAAATCGGTCCTTGGATGCTTGGTTCCGGTCTGGGAAAGACATGGCTTGGTAGTTCGGACTGGACTGTTCCCATGAGGCACAGGGTCAGAGCTGATTTGCATACAGCCAGTGTCTAACCCAGGGTGGTGTGGAGTGCAAAAAAACGATGGATTTAGACCCAGATCCTTGTACTGGGGTGAATGTATGACATTGTTCTACATTCTGTCCATCAACTGTGTTTTTTGCAATTTTCACCCTGAGTGGGCTGGGTATGCTCAGACGTGAGTTCCAGGCTCTCCACACCACTGGAGTCAAGCTATCCAGGCTGATGAAGGCTGATAGCCAGAAACCGGTCCTTGGATGCTTGGTTCCGGTCTGGGAAAGACATGGCTTGGTAGTTCGGACTGGACTGTTCCCATGAGGCACAGGGTCAGAGCTGATTTGCATACAGCCAGTGTCTAACCCAGGGTGGTGTGGAGTGCAAAAAAATGATGGATTGAGGCCCAGATCCTTGTACTGGGGTGAATGTATGACATTGTTCTACATTCTGTCCATCAACTGTGTTTTTTGCAATTTTCACCCCGAGTGGGCTGGGTATGCTCAGACGTGAGTCCCAGGCTCTCCTCACCACTGGAGTCAAGCTATCCAGGCTGATGAAGGCTGATAGCCAGAAACCGGTCCTTGGACTTGGTTCCGGTCAGGGAAAGACATGGCTTGGTAGTTCGGACTGGATTGTTCCCATGAGGCACAGGGTCAGAGGTGATTTGCATACAGCCAGTGTCTAACCCAGGGTGGTGTGGAGTGCAAAAAAACGATGGATTTAGGTCCAGATCCTTGTACTGGGGTGAATGTATGACATTGTTCTAAATTCTGTCCATCAACTGTGTTTTTTGCAATTTTCACCCTGAGTGGGATGGGTATGCTGAGACGTGAGTCCCAGGCTCTCCACACCACTGGAGTCAAGCTATCCAGGCTGATGAAGGCTGATAGCCAGAAACCGGTCTTTGGATGCTTGGTTCCGGTCTGGGAAAGACATGGCTTGGTAGTTCGGACTGGACTGTTCCCATGAGGCACAGGGTCAGAGCTGATTTGCATACAGCCAGTGTCTAACCCAGGGTGGTGTGGAGTGCAAAAAAATGATGGATTGAGGCCCAGATCCTTGTACTGGGGTGAATGTATGACATTGTTCTACATTCTGTCCATCAACTGTGTTTTTTGCAATTTTCACCCCGAGTGGGCTGGGTATGCTCAGACGTGAGTCCCAGGCTCTCCTCACCACTGGAGTCAAGCTATCCAGGCTGATGAAGGCTGATAGCCAGAAACCGGTCCTTGGACTTGGTTCCGGTCAGGGAAAGACATGGCTTGGCAGTTCGGACTGGATTTTTCCCATGAGGCACAGGGTCAGAGCTGATTTGCATACAGCCAGTGTCTAACCCAGGGTGGTGTGGAGTGCAAAAAAATGATGGATTTAGGCCCAGATCCTTGTACTGGGGTGAATGTATGACATTTTTCTACATTCTGTCCATCAAGTGTGTTTTTTGCAATTTTCACCCCGAGTGGGCTGGGTATGCTGAGACGTGAGTCCCAGGCTCTCCACACCACTGGAGTCAAGCTATCCAGGCTGATGAAGGCTGATAGCCAGAAACCGGTCTTTGGATGCTTGGTTCCGGTCTGGGAAAGACATGGCTTGGTAGTTCGGACTGGACTGTTCCCATGAGGCACAGGGTCAGAGCTGATTTGCATACAGCCAGTGTCTAACCCAGGGTGGTGTGGAGTGCAGAAAAACAATGGATTTAGGCCCAGATCCTTGTACTGGGGTGAATGTATGACATTGTTCTACATTCTGTCCATCAACTGTGTTTTTTGCAATTTTCACCCCGAGTGGGCTGGGTATGCTCAGACGTGAGTCCCAGGCTCTCCACACCACTGGAGTCAAGCTATCCAGGCTAATGAAGGCTGATAGCCAGAAACCGGTCCTTGGATGCTTCTTTCCGGTCTGGGAAAGACATGGCTTGGTAGTTCGGACTGGACGGTTCCTATGAGGCACAGGGTCAGAGCTGATTTGCATACAGCCAGTGTCTAACCCAGGGTGGTGTGGAGTGCAGAAAAACGATGGATTTAGGCCCAGATCCTTGTACTGGGGTGAATGTATGACATTGTTCTACATTCTGTCCATCAACTGTGTTTTTTGCAATTTTCATCCCGAGTGGGCTGGGTATGCTCAGACGTGAGTCCCAGGCTCTCCACACCACTGGAGTCAAGCTATCCAGGCTGATGAAGGCTGATAGCAAGAAACCGGTCCTTGGATGCTTGGTTCCGGTCTGGGAAAGACATGGCTTGGTAGTTCGGACTGGACATTTCCCATGAGGCACAGGGTCAGAGCTGATTTGCATACAGCCAGTGTCTAACCCAGGGTGGTGTAGAGTGCAAAAAACCGATGGATTTAGGCCCAGATCCCTGTACTGGGGTGAATGTATGACATTGTTCTACATTCTGCCATCAACTGTGTTTTTTGCAATTTTCACCCCGAGTGGGCTGAGTATGCTCAGACGTGACTCCCAGGCTCTCCACACCACTGGAGTCAAGCAATCCAGGCTGATGAAGGCTGATAGCCAGAAACCGGTCCTTGGATGCTTGGTTCCGGTCTGGGAAAGACATGGCTTGGTAGTTCGGACTGGACTGTTCCCATGAGGCACAGGGTCAGAGCTGATTTGCATACAGCCAGTGTCTAACCCAGGGTGGTGTGGAGTGCAAAGAAACGATGGATTTAGGCCCAGATCATTAAACTGGGGTGAATGTATGACATTGTTCTACATTCTGTCCATCAACTGTGTTTTTTGCAATTTTCACCCCGAGTGGGCTGGGTATGCTCAGACGTGAGTCCCAGGCTCTCCACACCACTGGAGTCAAGCTATCCAGGCTGATGAAGGCTGATAGCCAGAAACCGGTCCTTGGATGCTTGGTTCCGGTCTGGGAAAGACAAGGCTTGGTAGTTCGGACTGGACTGTTCCCATGAGGCACAGGGTCAGTGCTGATTTGCATACAGCCAGTGTCTAACCCAGGGTGGTGTGGAGTGCAAAAAAGCGATGGGTTTAGGGCCAGATCCTTGTACTGGAGTGAATGTATGACATTGTTCTACATTCTGTCCATCAACTGTGTTTTTTGCAATTTTCACCCCGAGTGGGCTGGGTATGCTCAGACGTGAGTCCCAGGCTCTCCACACCACTGGAGTCAAGCTATCCAGGCTGATGAAGGCTGATAGCCAGAAACCGGTCTTTGGATGCTTGGTTCCGGTCTGGGAAAGACATGGCTTGGTAGTTCGGACTGGATTGTTCCCATGAGGCACAGGGTCAGAGGTGATTTGCATACAGCCAGTGTCTAACCCAGGGTGGTGTGGAGTGCAAAAAAACGATGGATTTAGGTCCAGATCCTTGTACTGGGGTGAATGTATGACATTGTTCTACATTCTGTCCATCAACTGTGTTTTTTGCAATTTTCACCCCAAGTGGGCTGGGTATGCTCAGACGTGAGTCCCAGGCTCTCCTCACCACTGGAGTCAAGCTATCCAGGCTGATGAAGGCTGATAGCCAGAAACCGGTCCTTGGACTTGGTTCCGGGCAGGGAAAGACATGGCTTGGTAGTTCGGACTGGATTGTTCCCATGAGGCACAGGGTCAGAGGTGATTTGCATACAGCCAGTGTCTAACCCAGGGTGGTGTGGAGTGCAAAAAAACGATGGATTTAGGCCCAGATCCTTGTACTGGGGTGAATGTATGACATTGTTCTACATTCTGTCCATCAACTGTGTTTTTTGCAATTTTCACCCCGAGTGGGCTGGGTATGCTGAGACGTGAGTCCCAGGTTCTCCACACCACTGGAGTCAAGCTATCCAGGCTGATGAAGGCTGATAGCCAGAAACCGGTCTTTGGATGCTTGGTTCCGGTCTGGGAAAGACATGGTTTGGTAGTTCGGACTGGATTGTTCCCATGAGGCACAGGGTCAGAGCTGATTTGCATACAGCCAGTGTCTAACCCAGGGTGGTGTGGAGTGCAAAAAAACGATGGATTTAGACCCAGATCCTTGTACTGGGGTGAATGTATGACATTGTTCTACATTCTGTCCATCAACTGTGTTTTTTGCAATTTTCACCCCGAGTGGGCTGGGTATGCTCAGACGTGAGTCCCAGGCTCTCCACACCACTGGAGTCAAGCTATCCAGGCTGATGAAGGCTGATAGCCAGAAACCGGTCCTTGGATGCTTGGTTCCGGTCTGGGAAAGACATGGCTTGGTAGTTCGGACTGGACTGTTCCCATGAGGCACAGGGTCAGAGCTGATTTGCATACAGCCAGTGTCTAACCCAGGGTGGTGTGGAGTGCAAAAAAATGATGGATTGAGGCCCAGATCCTTGTACTGGGGTGAATGTATGACATTGTTCTACATTCTGTCCATCAACTGTGTTTTTTGCAATTTTCACCCCGAGTGGGCTGGGTATGCTCAGACGTGAGTCCCAGGCTCTCCTCACCACTGGAGTCAAGCTATCCAGGCTGATGAAGGCTGATAGCCAGAAACCGGTCCTTGGACTTGGTTCCGGTCAGGGAAAGACATGGCTTGGTAGTTCGGACTGGATTGTTCCCATGAGGCACAGGGTCAGAGCTGATTTGCATACAGCCAGTGTCTAACCCAGGGTGGTGTGGAGTGCAAAAAAACGATGGATTTAGGCCCAGATCCTTGTACTGGGGTGAATGTATGACATTGTTCTACATTCTGTCCATCAACTGTGTTTTTTGCAATTTTCACCCCGAGTGGGCTGGGTATGCTGAGACGTGAGTCCCAGGCTCTCCACACCACTGGAGTCAAGCTATCCAGGCTGATGAAGGCTGATAGCCAGAAACCGGTCTTTGGATGCTTGGTTCCGGTCTGGGAAAGACATGGCTTGGTAGTTCGGACTGGACTGTTCCCATGAGGCACAGGATCAGAGCTGATTTGCATACAGCCAGTGTCTAACCCAGGGTGGTGTGGAGTGCAGAAAGACAATGGATTTAGGCCCAGATCCTTGTACTGGGGTGAATGTATGACATTGTTCTACATTCTGTCCATCAACTGTGTTTTTTGCAATTTTCACCCCGAGTGGGCTGGGTATGCTCAGACGTGAGTCCCAGGCTCTCCACACCACTGGAGTCAAGCTATCCAGGCTGATGAAGGCTGATAGCAAGAAACCGGTCCTTGGATGCTTGGTTCCGGTCTGGGAAAGACATGGCTTGGTAGTTCGGACTGGACTGTTCCCATGAGGCACAGGGTCAGCGCTGATTTGCATACAGCCAGTGTCTAACCCAGGGTGGTGTGGAGTGCAAAAAAACGATGGATTTAGACCCAGATCCTTGTACTGGGGTGAATGTATGACATTGTTCTACATTTTGTCCATCAACTGTGTTTTTTGCAATTTTCACCCCAAGTGGGCTGGGTATGCTCAGACGTGAGTCCCAGGCTCTCCACACCACTGGAGTCAAGCTATCCAGGCTGATGAAGGCTGATAGCCAGAAACCGGTCTTTGGATGCTTGGTTCCGGTCTGGGAAAGACATGGCTTGGTAGTTCGGACTGGATTGTTCCCATGAGGCACAGGGTCAGAGGTGATTTGCATACAGCCAGTGTCTAACCCAGGGTGGTGTGGAGTGCAAAAAAACGATGGATTTAGGTCCAGATCCTTGTACTGGGGTGAATGTATGACATTGTTCTACATTCTGTCCATCAACTGTGTTTTTTGCAATTTTCACCCCGAGTGGGCTGGGTATGCTCAGACGTGAGTCCCAGGCTCTCCTCACCACTGGAGTCAAGCTATCCAGGCTGATGAAGGCTGATAGCCAGAAAACGGTCCTTGGACTTGGTTCCGGTCAGGGAAAGACATGGCTTGGTAGTTCGGACTGGATTGTTCCCATGAGGCACAGGGTCAGAGGTGATTTGCATACAGCCAGTGTCTAACCCAGGGTGGTGTGGAGTGCAAAAAAACGATGGATTTAGGCCCAGATCCTTGTACTGGGGTGAATGTATGACATTGTTCTACATTCTGTCCATCAACTGTGTTTTTTGCAATTTTCACCCCGAGTGGGCTGGGTATGCTGAGACGTGAGTCCCAGGTTCTCCACACCACTGGAGTCAAGCTATCCAGGCTGATGAAGGCTGATAGCCAGAAACCGGTCTTTGGATGCTTGGTTCCGGTCTGGGAAAGACATGGCTTGGTAGTTCGGACTGGATTGTTCCCATGAGGCACAGGGTCAGAGCTGATTTGCATACAGCCAGTGTCTAACCCAGGGTGGTGTGGAGTGCAAAAAAACGATGGATTTAGACCCAGATCCTTGTACTGGGGTGAATGTATGACATTGTTCTACATTCTGTCCATCAACTGTGTTTTTTGCAATTTTCACCCCGAGTGGGCTGGGTATGCTCAGACGTGAGTCCCAGGCTCTCCACACCACTGGAGTCAAGCTATCCAGGCTGATGAAGGCTGATAGCCAGAAGCCGGTCCTTTGATGCTTGGTTCCGGTCTGGGAAAGACATGGCTTGGTAGTTCGGACTGGACTGTTCCCATGAGGCTAAGGGTCAGAGCTGATTTGCATTCAGCCAGTGTCTAACCCAGGTTGGTGTGGAGTGCAAATAAACGATGGATTTAGGCCCAGATACTTGTACTTGGTTGAATGTATGACATTGTTCTACATTCTGTCCATCAACTGTGTTTTTTGCAATTTTCACCCCGAGTGGGCTGGGTATGCTCAGACGTGAGTCCCAGGCTCTCCACACCACTGGAGTCAAGCTATCCAGGCTGATGAAGGCTGATAGCCAGAAGCCGGTCCTTGGATGCTTGGTTCCGGTCTGGGAAAGACATGGCTTGGTAGTTCGGACTGGACTGTTCCCATGAGGCACAGGGTCAGAGATGATTTGCATTCAGCCAGTGTCTAACCCAGGGTGGTGTGGAGTGCAAAAAAACGATGGATTTAGGCCCAGATCCTTGTACTGGGTTGAATGTATGACATTGTTCTACATTCTGTCCATCAACTGTGTTTTTTGCAATTATCACCCCGAGTGGCTGGGTATGCTCAGACGTGAGTCCCAGGCTCTCCACACCACAGGAATCAAGCTATCCAGGCTGATGAAGGCTGATAGCCATAAACCGGTCCTTGGATGCTTGGTTCCGGTCTGGGAAAGACATAGCTTGGTAGTTTGGACTGGACTGTTCCCATGAGGCGAAGGGTCAGAGCTGATTTGCATACAGCCAGTGTCTAACCCAGGGTGGTGTGGAGTGCAAAATAAACAATGGATTTAGGCCCAGATCCTTGTACTGGGGTGAATGTATGACATTGTTCTACATTCTGTCCATCAACTGTGTTTTTTGCAATTTTCATCCCGAGTGGGCTGGGTATGCTCAGACGTGAGTCCCAGGCTCTCCACACCACTGGAGTCAAGCAATCCAGGCTGATGAAGGCTGATAGCCAGAAACCGGTCCTTGGATGCTTGGTTCCGGTCTGGGAAAGACATGGCTTGGTAGTTCGGACTGGACTGTTCCCATGAGGCACAGGGTCAGAGCTGATTTGCATACAGCCAGTGTCTAACCCAGGGTGGTGTGGAGTGCAAAGAAACAATGGATTTAGGCCCAGATCATTGTACTGGGGTGAATGTATGACATTGTTCTACATTCTGTCCATCAACTGTGTTTTTTGCAATTTTCACCCCGAGTGGGCTGGGTATGCTCAGACGTGAGGCCCAGGCTCTCCACACCACTGGAGTCAAGCTATCCAGGCTGATGAAGGCTGATAGCCAGAAACCGGTCCTTGGATGCTTGGTTCCGGTCTGGGAAAGACATGGCTTGGTAGTTCGGACTGGACTGTTCCCATGAGGCTTAGGGTCAGAGCTGATTTGCATACAGCCAGTGTCTAACCCAGGGTGGTGTGGAGGGCAAAAAAACGATGGGTTTAGGGCCAGATCCTTGTACTGGAGTGAATGTATGACATTGTTCTACATTCTGTCCATCAACTGTGTTTTTTGCAATTTTCACCCCGAGTGGGCTGGGTATGCTCAGACGTGAGTCCCAGGCTCTCCACACCACTGGAGTCAAGCTATCCAGGCTGATGAAGGCTGATAGCCAGAAGCCGGTCCTTGGATGCTTGGTTCCGGTCTGGGAAAGACATGGCTTGGTAGTTCGGACTGGACTGTTCCCATGAGGCTAAGGGTCAGAGCTGATTTGCATTCAGCCAGTGTCTAACCCAGGGTTGTGTGGAGTGCAAATAAACGATGGATTTAGGCCCATATACTTGTACTTGGTTGAATGTATGACATTGTTCTACATTCTGTCCATCAACTGTGTTTTTTGCAATTTTCACCCCGAGTGGGCTGGGTATGCTCAGACGTGAGTCCCAGGCTCTCCACACCACTGGAGTCAAGCTATCCAGGCTGATGAAGGCTGATAGCCAGAAGCCGGTCCTTGGATGCTTGGTTCCGGTCTGGGAAAGACATGGCTTGGTAGTTCGGACTGGACTGTTCCCATGAGGCACAGGGTCAGAGATGATTTGCATTCAGCCAGTGTCTAACCCAGGGTGGTGTGGAGTGCAAAAAACGATGGATTTAGGCCCAGATCCTTGTACTGGGTTGAATGTATGACATTGTTCTACATTCTGTCCATCAACTGTGTTTTTTGCAATTATCACCCCGAGTGGCTGGGTATGCTCAGACGTGAGTCCCAGGCTCTCCACACCACAGGAATCAAGCTATCCAGGCTGATGAAGGCTGATAGCCATAAACCGGTCCTTGGATGCTTGGTTCCGGTCTGGGAAAGACATGGCTTGGTAGTTTGGACTGGACTGTTCCCATGAGGCTAAGGGTCAGAGCTGATTTGCATACAGCCAGTGTCTAACCCAGGGTGGTGTGGAGTGCAAAATAAACAATGGATTTAGGCCCAGATCCTTGTACTGGGGTGAATGTATGACATTGTTCTACATTCTGTCCATCAACTGTGTTTTTTGCAATTTTCACCCCGAGTGGGCTGGGTATTCTCAGACGTGAGTCCCAGGCTCTCCACACCACTGGAGTCAAGCAATCCAGGCTGATGAAGGCTGATAGCCAGAAACCGGTCCTTGGATGCTTGGTTCCGGTCTGGGAAAGACATGGCTTGGTAGTTCGGACTGGACTGTTCCCATGAGGCACAGGGTCAGAGCTGATTTGCATACAGCCAGTGTCTAACCCAGGGTGGTGTGGAGTGCAAAGAAACAATGGATTTAGGCCCAGATCATTGTACTGGGGTGAATGTATGACATTGTTCTACATTCTGTCCATCAACTGTGTTTTTTGCAATTTTCACCCCGAGTGGGCTGGGTATGCTCAGACGTGAGGCCCAGGCTCTCCACACCACTGGAGTCAAGCTATCCAGGTTGATGAAGGCTGATAGCCAGAAACCGGTCCTTGGATGCTTGGTTCCGGTCTGGGAAAGACATGGCTTGGTAGTTCGGACTGGACTGTTCCCATGAGGCTTAGGGTCAGAGCTGATTTGCATACAACCAGTGTGTAACCCAGGGTGGTGTGGAGTGCAAAAAAATGATGGATTTAGGCCCAGATCCTTGTATTGGGGTGAATGTATGACATTGTTCTACATTCTGTCCATCCACTGTGTTTTTTGCAATTTTCACCCCGAGTGGGCTGGGTATGTTCAGACGTGAGTCCCAGGCTCTCCACACCACTGGAGTCAAGCTATCCAGGGTGATGAAGGCTGATAGGCAGAAGCCGGTCCTTGGATGCTTGGTTCCGGTCTGGGAAAGACATGGCTTGGTAGTTCGGACTGGACTGTTCCCATGAGGCACAGGGTCAGAGATGATTTGCATACAGCCAGTGTCCAACCCAGGGTGGTGTGGAGTCAAAAAAACGATGGATTTAGGCCCAGATCCTTGTACTGGGGTGAATGTATGACATTGTTCTACATTCTGTCCATCAGCTGTGTTTTTTGCAATTTTCACCCCGAGTGGCTGGGTATGCTCAGACGTGAGTCCCAGGCTCTCCACACCACAGGAATCAAGCTATCCAGGCTGATGAAGGCTAATAGCCAGAAACCGGTCCTTGGATGCTTGGTTCCGGTCTGGGAAAGACATGGCTTGGTAGTTTGGACTGGACTGTTCCCATGAGGCTAAGGGTCAGAGCTGGTTTGCATACGGCCAGTGTCTAACCCAGGGTGGTGTAGAGTGCAAAAAACGATGGATTTAGGCCCAGATCCTTGTACTGGGGTGAATGTATGACATTGTTCTACATTCTGTCCATCAACTGTGTTTTTTGCAATTTTCACCCCGAGTGGGCTGGGTATGCTCAGACGTGAGTCCCAGGCTCTCCACACCACTGGAGTCAAGCAATCCAGGCTGATGAAGGCTGATAGCCAGAAACCGGTCCTTGGATGCTTGGTTCCGGTCTGGGAAAGACATGGCTTGGTAGTTCGGACTGGACTGTTCCCATGAGGCACAGGGTCAGAGGTGATTTGCATACAGCCAGTGTCTAACCCAGGGTGGTGTGGAGTGCAAAGAAACGATGGATTTAGGCCCAGATCATTGTACTGGGGTGAATGTATGACATTGTTTTACATTCTGTCCATCGACTGTGTTTTTTGCAATTTTCACCCCGAGTGGGCTTGGTATGCTCAGACGTGAGTCCCAGGCTCTCCACACCACTGGAGTCAAGCTATCCAGGCTGATGAAGGCTGATAGCCAGAAACCGGTCCTTGGATGCTTGGTTCCGGTCTGGGAAAGACATGGCTTGGTAGTTCGGACTGGACTGTTCCCATGAGGCTATGGGTCAGAGCTGATTTGCATACAGCCAGTGTGTAACCCAGGGTGGTGTGGAGTGCAAAAAAACGATGGATTTAGGCCCAGATCCTTGTATTGGGGTGAATGTATGACATTGTTCTACATTCTGTCCATCAACTGTGTTTTTTGCAATTTTCACCCCGAGTGGGCTGGGTATGTTCAGACGTGAGTCCCAGGCTCTCCACACCACTGGAGTCAAGCAATCCAGGCTGATGAAGGCTGATAGCCAGAAACCGGTCCTTGGACGCTTGGTTCCGGTCTGGGAAAGACATGGCGTGGTAGTTCGGACTGGACTGTTCCCATGAGGCTAAGGGTCAGAGCTGATTTGCATACAGCCAGTGTCTAACCCAGGGTGGTGTGGAGTGCAAAATAAACAATGGATTTAGGCCCAGATCCATGTACTGGGGTGAATGTATGACATTGTTCTACATTCTGTCCATCAACTGTGTTTTTTGCAATTTTCACCCCGAGTGGGCTGGGTATTCTCAGACGTGAGTCCCAGGCTCTCCACACCACTGGAGTCAAGCAATCCAGGCTGATGAAGCCTGATAGCCAGAAACCGGTCCTTGGATGCTTGGTTCCGGTCTGGGAAAGACATGGCTTGGTAGTTCGGACTGGACTGTTCCCATGAGGCACAGGGTCAGAGCTGATTTGCATACAGCCAGTGTCTAACCCAGGGTGGTGTGGAGTGCAAAGAAACAATGGATTTAGGCCCAGATCATTGTACTGGGGTGAATGTATGACATTGTTCTACATTCTGTCCATCAACTGTGTTTTTTGCAATTTTCACCCCGAGTGGGCTGGGTATGCTCAGACGTGAGGCCCAGGCTCTCCACACCACTGGAGTCAAGCTATCCAGGTTGATGAAGGCTGATAGCCAGAAACCGGTCCTTGGATGCTTGGTTCCGGTCTGGGAAAGACATGGCTTGGTAGTTCGGACTGGACTGTTCCCATGAGGCTTAGGGTCAGAGCTGATTTGCATACAACCAGTGTGTTACCCAGGGTGGTGTGGAGTGCAAAAAAATGATGGATTTAGGCCCAGATCCTTGTATTGGGGTGAATGTATGACATTGTTCTACATTCTGTCCATCCACTGTGTTTTTTGCAATTTTCACCCCGAGTGGGCTGGGTATGTTCAGACGTGAGTCCCAGGCTCTCCACACCACTGGAGTCAAGCTATCCAGGGTGATGAAGGCTGATAGGCAGAAGCCGGTCCTTGGATGCTTGGTTCCGGTCTGGGAAAGACATGGCTTGGTAGTTCGGACTGGACTGTTCCCATGAGGCACAGGGTCAGAGATGATTTGCATACAGCCAGTGTCCAACCCAGGGTGGTGTGGAGTCAAAAAAATGATGGATTTAGGCCCAGATCCTTGTACTGGGGTGAATGTATGACATTGTTCTACATTCTGTCCATCAGCTGTGTTTTTTGCAATTTTCACCCCGAGTGGCTGGGTATGCTCAGACGTGAGTCCCAGGCTCTCCACACCACAGGAATCAAGCTATCCAGGCTGATGAAGGCTAATAGCCAGAAACCGGTCCTTGGATGCTTGGTTCCGGTCTGGGAAAGACATGGCTTGGTAGTTTGGACTGGACTGTTCCCATGAGGCTAAGGGTCAGAGCTGGTTTGCATACGGCCAGTGTCTAACCCAGGGTGGTGTAGAGTGCAAAAAACGATGGATTTAGGCCCAGATCCTTGTACTGGGGTGAATGTATGACATTGTTCTACATTCTGTCCATCAACTGTGTTTTTTGCAATTTTCACCCCGAGTGGGCTGGGTATGCTCAGACGTGAGTCCCAGGCTCTCCACACCACTGGAGTCAAGCAATCCAGGCTGATGAAGGCTGATAGCCAGAAACCGGTCCTTGGATGCTTGGTTCCGGTCTGGGAAAGACATGGCTTGGTAGTTCGGACTGGACTGTTCCCATGAGGCACAGGGTCAGAGGTGATTTGCATACAGCCAGTGTCTAACCCAGGGTGGTGTGGAGTGCAAAGAAACGATGGATTTAGGCCCAGATCATTGTACTGGGGTGAATGTATGACATTGTTTTACATTCTGTCCATCGACTGTGTTTTTTGCAATTTTCACCCCGAGTGGGCTTGGTATGCTCAGACGTGAGTCCCAGGCTCTCCACACCACTGGAGTCAAGCTATCCAGGCTGATGAAGGCTGATAGCCAGAAACCGGTCCTTGGATGCTTGGTTCCGGTCTGGGAAAGACATGGCTTGGTAGTTCGGACTGGACTGTTCCCATGAGGCTATGGGTCAGAGCTGATTTGCATACAGCCAGTGTGTAACCCAGGGTGGTGTGGAGTGCAAAAAAACGATGGATTTAGGCCCAGATCCTTGTATTGGGGTGAATGTATGACATTGTTCTACATTCTGTCCATCAACTGTGGTTTTTGCAATTTTCACCCCGAGTGGGCTCGGTATGTTCAGACGTGAGTCCCAGGCTCTCCACACCACTGGAGTCAAGCAATCCAGGCTGATGAAGGCTGATAGCCAGAAACCGGTCCTTGGATGCTTGGTTCCGGTCTGGGAAAGACATGGCGTGGTAGTTCGGACTGGACTGTTCCCATGAGGCTAAGGGTCAGAGCTGATTTGCATACAGCCAGTGTCTAACCCAGGGTGGTGTGGAGTGCAAAATAAACAATGGATTTAGGCCCAGATCCATGTACTGGGGTGAATGTATGACATTGTTCTACATTCTGTCCATCAGCTGTGTTTTTTGCAATTTTCACCCCGAGTGGCTGGGTATGCTCAGACGTGAGTCCCAGGCTCTCCACACCACAGGAATCAAGCTATCCAGGCTGATGAAGGCTGATAGCCAGAAACCGGTCCTTGGATGCTTGGTTCCGGTCTGGGAAAGACATGGCTTGGTAGTTCGGACTGGACTGTTCCCATGAGGCACAGGGTCAGAGCTGATTTGCATACAGCCAGTGTCTAACCCAGGGTGGTGTGGAGTGCAAAGAAACAATGGATTTAGGCCCAGATCATTGTACTGGGGTGAATGTATGACATTGTTCTACATTCTGTCCATCAACTGTGTTTTTTGCAATTTTCACCCCGAGTGGGCTGGGTATGCTCAGACGTGAGGCCCAGGCTCTCCACACCACTGGAGTCAAGCTATCCAGGCTGATGAAGGCTGATAGCCAGAAACCGGTCCTTGGATGCTTGGTTCCGGTCTGGGAAAGACATGGCTTGGTAGTTCGGACTGGACTGTTCCCATGAGGGTTAGGGTCAGAGCTGATTTGCATACAGCCAGTGTGTAACCCAGGGTGGTGTGGAGTGCAAAAAAATGATGGATTTAGGCCCAGATCCTTGTATTGGGGTGAATGTATGACATTGTTCTACATTCTGTCCATCAACTGTGTTTTTTGCAATTTTCACCCCGAGTGGGCTGGGTATGTTCAGACGTGAGTCCCAGGCTCTCCACACCACTGGAGTCAAGCTATCCAGGGTGATGAAGGCTGATAGGCAGAAGCCGGTCCTTGGATGCTTGGTTCCGGTCTGGGAAAGACATGGCTTGGTAGTTCGGACTGGACTGTTCCCATGAGGCACAGGGTCAGAGATGATTTGCATACAGCCAGTGTCCAACCCAGGGTGGTGTGGAGTCAAAAAAACGATGGATTTAGGCCCAGATCCTTGTACTGGGGTGAATGTATGACATTGTTCTACATTCTGTCCATCAGCTGTGTTTTTTGCAATTTTCACCCCGAGTGGCTGGGTATGCTCAGACGTGAGTCCCAGGCTCTCCACACCACAGGAATCAAGCTATCCAGGCTGATGAAGGCTGATAGCCAGAAACCGGTCCTTGGATGCTTGGTTCCGGTCTGGGAAAGACATGGCTTGGTAGTTTGGACTGGACTGTTCCCATGAGGCTAAGGGTCAGAGCTGGTTTGCATACGGCCAGTGTCTAACCCAGGGTGGTGTGGAGTGCAAAAAAACGATGGATTTAGGCCCAGATCCTTGTATTGGGGTGAATGTATGACATTGTTCTACATTCTGTCCATCAACTGTGTTTTTTGCAATTTTCACCCCGAGTGGGCTGGGTATGTTCAGACGTGAGTCCCAGGCTCTCCACACCACTGGAGTCAAGCAATCCAGGCTGATGAAGGCTGATAGCCAGAAACCGGTCCTTGGATGCTTGGTTCCGGTCTGGGAAAGACATGGCGTGGTAGTTCGGACTGGACTGTTCCCATGAGGCACAGGGTCAGAGCTGATTTGCATACAGCCAGTGTCTAACCCAGGGTGGTGTGGAGTGCAGAAAAACAATGGATTTAGGCCCAGATCCTTGTACTGGGGTGAATGTATGACATTGTTCTACATTCTGTCCATCAACTGTGTTTTTTGCATTTTTCACCCCGAGTGGGCTGGGTATGCTCAGACGTGAGTCCCAGGCTCTCCACACCACTGGAGTCAAGCTATCCAGGCTGATGAAGGCTGATAGCAAGAAACCGGTCCTTGGATGCTTGGTTCCGGTCTGGGAAAGACATGGCTTGGTAGTTCGGACTGGACTGTTCCCATGAGGCACAGGGTCAGCGCTGATTTGCATACAGCCAGTGTCTAACCCAGGGTGGTGTGGAGTGCAGAAAAACAATGGATTTAGGCCCAGATCCTTGTACTAGGGTGAATGTATGACATTGTTCTACATTCTGTCCATCAACTGTGTTTTTTGCAATTTTCACCCCGAGTGGGCTGGGTATGCTCAGACGTGAGTCCCAGGCTCTCCACACCACTGGAGTCAAGCTATCCAGGCTGATGAAGGCTGATAGCAAGAAACCGGTCCTTGGATGCTTGGTTCCGGTCTGGGAAAGACATGGCTTGGTAGTTCGGACTGGACTGTTCCCATGAGGCACAGGGTCAGCGCTGATTTGCATACAGCCAGTGTCTAACCCAGGGTGGTGTGGAGTGCAAAAAAATGATGGATTGAGGCCCAGATCCTTGTACTGGGGTGAATGTATGACATTGTTCTACATTCTGTCCATCAACTGTGTTTTTTGCAATTTTCACCCGAGTGGCCTGGGTATGCTCAGACGTGAGTCCCAGGCTCTCCACACCACTGGAGTCAAGCTATCCAGGCTAATGAAGGCTGATAGCCAGAAACCGGTCCTTGGATGCTTCTTTCCGGTCTGGGAAAGACATGGCTTGGTAGTTCGGACTGGACGGTTCCTATGAGGCACAGGGTCAGAGCTGATTTGCATACAGCCAGTGTCTAACCCAGGGTGGTGTGGAGTGCAGAAAAACGATGGATTTAGGCCCAGATCCTTGTACTGGGGTGAATGTATGACATTGTTCTACATTCTGTCCATCAACTGTGTTTTTTGCAATTTTCATCCCGAGTGGGCTGGGTATGCTCAGACGTGAGTCCCAGGCTCTCCACACCACTGGAGTCAAGCTATCCAGGCTGATGAAGGCTGATAGCAAGAAACCGGTCCTTGGATGCTTGGTTCCGGTCTGGGAAAGACATGGCTTGGTAGTTCGGACTGGACATTTCCCATGAGGCACAGGGTCAGAGCTGATTTGCATACAGCCAGTGTCTAACCCAGGGTGGTGTGGAGTGCAAAAAAATGATGGATTTAGGCCCAGATCCCTGTACTGGGGTGAATGTATGACATTGTTCTACATTCTGCCATCAACTGTGTTTTTTGCAATTTTCACCCCGAGTGGGCTGAGTATGCTCAGACGTGAGTCCCAGGCTCTCCACACCACTGGAGTCAAGCAATCCAGGCTGATGAAGGCTGATAGCCAGAAACCGGTCCTTGGATGCTTGGTTCCGGTCTGGGAAAGACATGGCTTGGTAGTTCGGACTGGACTGTTCCCATGAGGCACAGGGTCAGAGGTGATTTGCATACAGCCAGTGTCTAACCCAGGGTGGTGTGGAGTGCAAAGAAACGATGGATTTAGGCCCAGATCATTAAACTGGGGTGAATGTATGACATTGTTCTACATTCTGTCCATCAACTGTGTTTTTTGCAATTTTCACCCCGAGTGGGCTGGGTATGCTCAGACGTGAGTCCCAGGCTCTCCACACTACTGGAGTCAAGCTATCCAGGCTGATGAAGGCTGATAGCCAGAAACCGGTCCTTGGATGCTTGGTTCCGGTCTGGGAAAGACAAGGCTTGGTAGTTCGGACTGGACTGTTCCCATGAGGCACAGGGTCAGTGCTGATTTGCATACAGCCAGTGTCTAACCCAGGGTGGTGTGGAGTGCAAAAAAGCGATGGGTTTAGGGCCAGATCCCTGTACTGGAGTGAATGTATGACATTGTTCTACATTCTGTCCATCAACTGTGTTTTTTGCAATTTTCACCCCGAGTGGGCTGGGTATGCTCAGACGTGAGTCCCAGGCTCTCCACACCACTGGAGTCAAGCTATCCAGGCTGATGAAGGCTGATAGCAAGAAACCGGTCCTTGGATGCTTGGTTCCGGTCTGGGAAAGACATGGCTTGGTAGTTCGGACTGGACTGTTCCCATGAGGCACAGGGTCAGAGCTGATTTGCATACAGCCAGTGTCTAACCCAGGGTGGTGTGGAGTGCAAAAAAACGATGGATTTAGACCCAGATCCTTGTACTGGGGTGAATGTATGACATTGTTCTACATTCTGTCCATCAACTGTGTTTTTTGCAATTTTCACCCCGAGTGGGCTGGGTATGCTCAGACGTGAGTCCCTGGCTCTCCTCACCACTGGAGTCAAGCTATCCAGGCTGATGAAGGCTGATAGCCAGAAACCGGTCCTTGGACTTGGTTCCGGTCAGGGAAAGACATGGCTTGGTAGTTCGGACTGGATTGTTCCCATGAGGCACAGGGTCAGAGGTGATTTGCATACAGCCAGTGTCTAACCCAGGGTGGTGTGGAGTGCAAAAAAACGATGGATTTAGGTCCAGATCCTTGTACTGGGGTGAATGTATGACATTGTTCTACATTCTGTCCATCAACTGTGTTTTTTGCAATTTTCACCCCGAGTGGGCTGGGTATGCTCAGACGTGAGTCCCAGGCTCTCCTCACCACTGGAGTCAAGCTATCCAGGCTGATGAAGGCTGATAGCCAGAAACCGGTCCTTGGACTTGGTTCCGGTCAGGGAAAGACATGGCTTGGTAGTTCGGACTGGATTGTTCCCATGAGGCACAGGTTCAGAGGTGATTTGCATACAGCCAGTGTCTAACCCAGGGTGGTGTGGAGTGCAAAAAAACGATGTATTTAGGCCCAGATCCTTGTACTGGGGTGAATGTATGACATTGTTCTACATTCTGTCCATCAACTGTGTTTTTTGCAATTTTCACCCCGAGTGGGCTGGGTATGCTGAGACGTGAGTCCCAGGTTCTCCACACCACTGGAGTCAAGCTATCCAGGCTGATGAAGGCTGATAGCCAGAAACCGGTCTTTGGATGCTTGGTTCCGGTCTGGGAAAGACATGGCTTGGTAGTTCGGACTGGATTGTTCCCATGAGGCACAGGGTCAGAGCTGATTTGCATACAGCCAGTGTCTAACCCAGGGTGGTGTGGAGTGCAAAAAAACGATGGATTTAGACCCAGATCCTTGTACTGGGGTGAATGTATGACATTGTTCTACATTCTGTCCATCAACTGTGTTTTTTGCAATTTTCACCCCGAGTGGGCTGGGTATGCTCAGACGTGAGTCCCAGGCTCTCCACACCACTGGAGTCAAGCTATCCAGGCTGATGAAGGCTGATAGCCAGAAACCGGTCCTTGGATGCTTGGTTCCGGTCTGGGAAAGACATGGCTTGGTAGTTCGGACTGGACTGTTCCCATGAGGCACAGGGTCAGAGCTGATTTGCATACAGCCAGTGTCTAACCCAGGGTGGTGTGGAGTGCAAAAAAATGATGGATTGAGGCCCAGATCCTTGTACTGGGGTGAATGTATGACATTGTTCTACATTCTGTCCATCAACTGTGTTTTTTGCAATTTTCACCCCGAGTGGGCTGGGTATGCTCAGACGTGAGTCCCAGGCTCTCCTCACCACTGGAGTCAAGCTATCCAGGCTGATGAAGGCTGATAGCCAGAAACCGGTCCTTGGATGCTTGGTTCCGGTCTGGGAAAGACATGGCTTGGTAGTTCGGACTGGACTGTTCCCATGAGGCACAGGGTCAGAGCTGATTTGCATACAGCCAGTGTCTAACCCAGGGTGGTGTGGAGTGCAAAAAAATGATGGATTGAGGCCCAGATCCTTGTACTGGGGTGAATGTATGACATTGTTCTACATTCTGTCCATCAACTGTGTTTTTTGCAATTTTCACCCCGAGTGGGCTGGGTATGCTGAGACGTGAGTCCCAGGCTCTCCACACCACTGGAGTCAAGCTATCCAGGCTGATGAAGGCTGATAGCCAGAAACCGGTCTTTGGATGCTTGGTTCCGGTCTGGGAAAGACATGGCTTGGTAGTTCGGACTGGACTGTTCCCATGAGGCACAGGATCAGAGCTGATTTGCATACAGCCAGTGTCTAACCCAGGGTGGTGTGGAGTGCAGAAAAACAATGGATTTAGGCCCAGATCCTTGTACTGGGGTGAATGTATGACATTGTTCTACATTCTGTCCATCAACTGTGTTTTTTGCAATTTTCACCCCGAGTGGGCTGGGTATGCTCAGACGTGAGTCCCAGGCTCTCCACACCACTGGAGTCAAGCTATCCAGGCTGATGAAGGCTGATAGCAAGAAACCGGTCCTTGGATGCTTGGTTCCGGTCTGGGAAAGACATGGCTTGGTAGTTCGGACTGGACTGTTCCCATGAGACACAGGGTCAGCGCTGATTTGCATACAGCCAGTGTCTAACCCAGGGTGGTGTGGAGTGCAAAAAAACGATGGATTTAGACCCAGATCCTTGTACTGGGGTGAATGTATGACATTGTTCTACATTTTGTCCATCAACTGTGTTTTTTGCAATTTTCACCCCGAGTGGGCTGGGTATGCTCAGACGTGAGTCCCAGGCTCTCCACACCACTGGAGTCAAGCTATCCAGGCTGATGAAGGCTGATAGCCAGAAACCGGTCCTTGGATGCTTGGTTCCGGTCTGGGAAAGACATGGCTTGGTAGTTCGGACTGGACTGTTCCCATGAGGCACAGGGTCAGAGCTGATTTGCATACAGCCAGTGTCTAACCCAGGGTGGTGTGGAGTGCAAAAAAATGATGGATTGAGGCCCAGATCCTTGTACTGGGGTGAATATATGACATTGTTCTACATTCTGTCCATCAACTGTGTTTTTTGCAATTTTCACCCGAGTGGCCTGGGTATGCTCAGACGTGAGTCCCAGGCTCTCCACACCACTCGAGTCAAGCTATCCAGGCTAATGAAGGCTGATAGCCAGAAACCGGTCCTTGGATGCTTGGTTCCGGTCTGGGAAAGACATGGCTTGGTAGTTCGGACTGGACGGTTTCTATGAGGCACAGGGTCAGAGCTGATTTGCATACAGCCAGTGTCTAACCCAGAGTGGTGTGGAGTGCAGAAAAACGATGGTTTTAGGCCCAGATCCTTGTACTGGGGTGAATGTATGACATTGTTCTACATTCTGTCCATCAACTGTGTTTTTTGCAATTTTCATCCCGAGTGGGCTGGGTATGCTCAGACGTGAGTCCCAGGCTCTCCACACCACTGGAGTCAAGCTATCCAGGCTGATGAAGGCTGATAGCAAGAAACCGGTCCTTGGATGCTTGGTTCCGGTCTGGGAAAGACATGGCTTGGTAGTTCGGACTGGACATTTCCCATGAGGCACAGGGTCAGAGCTGATTTGCATACAGCCAGTGTCTAACCCAGGGTGGTGTGGAGTGCAAAAAAACGATGGATTTAGGCCCAGATCTCTGTACTGGGGTGAATGTATGACATTGTTCTACATTCTGCCATCAACTGTGTTTTTTGCAATTTTCACCCCGAGTGGGCTGAGTATGCTCAGACGTGAGACCCAGGCTCTCCACACCACTGGAGTCAAGCAATCCAGGCTGATGAAGGCTGATAGCCAGAAACCGGTCCTTGGATGGTTGGTTCCGGTCTGGGAAAGACATGGCTTGGTAGTTCGGACTGGACTGTTCCCATGAGGCACAGGGTCAGAGCTGATTTGCATACAGCCAGTGTCTAACCCAGGGTGGTGTGGAGTGCAAAGAAACGATGGATTTAGGCCCAGATCATTGTACTGGGGTGAATGTATGACATTGTTCTACATTCTGTCCATCAACTATGTTTTTTGCAATTTCACCCCGAGTGGGCTGGGTATGCTCAGACGTGAGTCCCAGGCTCTCCACACCACAGGAGTCAAGCTATCCAGGCTGATGAAGGCTGATAGCCAGAAACCGGTCCTTGGATGCTTGGTTCCGGTCTGGGAAAGACAAGGCTTGGTAGTTCGGACTGGACTGTTCCCATGAGGCACAGGGTCAGTGCTGATTTGCATACAGCCAGTGTCTAACCCAGGGTGGTGTGGAGTGCAAAAAAGCGATGGGTTTAGGGCCAGATCCTTGTACTGGAGTGAATGTATGACATTGTTCTACATTCTGTCCATCAACTGTGTTTTTTGCAATTTTCACCCCGAGTGGGCTGGGTATGCTCAGACGTGAGTCCCAGGCTCTCCACACCACTGGAGTCAAGCTATCCAGGCTGATGAAGGCTGATAGCCAGAAGCCGGTCCTTTGATGCTTGGTTCCGGTCTGGGAAAGACATGGCTTGGTAGTTCGGACTGGACTGTTCCCATGAGGCTAAGGGTCAGAGCTGATTTGCATTCAGCCAGTGTCTAACCCAGGGTGGTGTGGAGTGCAAATAAACGATGGATTTAGGCCCAGATACTTGTACTTGGTTGAATGTATGACATTGTTCTACATTCTGTCCATCAACTGTGTTTTTTGCAATTTTCACCCCGAGTGGGCTGGGTATGCTCAGACGTGAGTCCCAGGCTCTCCACACCACTGGAGTCAAGCTATCCAGGCTGATGAAGGCTGATAGCCAGAAGCCGGTCCTTGGATGCTTGGTTCCGGTCTGGGAAAGACATGGCTTGGTAGTTCGGACTGGACTGTTCCCATGAGGCACAGGGTCAGAGATGATTTGCATTCAGCCAGTGTCTAACCCAGGGTGGTGTGGAGTGCAAAAAAACGATGGATTTAGGCCCAGATCCTTGTACTGGGTTGAATGTATGACATTGTTCTACATTCTGTCCATCAACTGTGTTTTTTGCAATTATCACCCCGAGTGGCTGGGTATGCTCAGACGTGAGTCCCAGGCTCTCCACACCACAGGAATCAAGCTATCCAGGCTGATGAAGGCTGATAGCCATAAACCGGTCCTTGGATGCTTGGTTCCGGTCTGGGAAAGACATAGCTTGGTAGTTTGGACTGGACTGTTCCCATGAGGCTAAGGGTCAGAGCTGATTTGCATACAGCCAGTGTCTAACCCAGGGTGGTGTGGAGTGCAAAATAAACAATGGATTTAGGCCCAGATCCTTGTACTGGGGTGAATGTATGACATTGTTCTACATTCTGTCCATCAACTGTGTTTTTTGCAATTTTCACCCCGAGTGGGCTGGGTATGCTCAGACGTGAGTCCCAGGCTCTCCACACCACTGGAGTCAAGCAATCCAGGCTGATGAAGGCTGATAGCCAGAAACCGGTCCTTGGATGCTTGGTTCCGGTCTAGGAAAGACATGGCTTGGTAGTTCGGACTGGACTGTTCCCATGAGGCACAGGGTCAGAGCTGATTTGCATACAGCCAGTGTCTAACCCAGGGTGGTGTGGAGTGCAAAGAAACAATGGATTTAGGCCCAGATCATTGTACTGGGGTGAATGTATGACATTGTTCTACATTCTGTCCATCAACTGTGTTTTTTGCAATTTTCACCCCGAGTGGGCTGGGTATGCTCAGACGTGAGGCCCAGGCTCTCCACACCACTGGAGTCAAGCTATCCAGGCTGATGAAGGCTGATAGCCAGAAACCGGTCCTTGGATGCTTGGTTCCGGTCTGGGAAAGACATGGCTTGGTAGTTTGGACTGGACTGTTCCCATGAGGCTTAGGGTCAGAGCTGATTTGCATACAGCCAGTGTCTAACCCAGGGTGGTGTGGAGTGCAAAAAAGCGATGGGTTTAGGGCCAGATCCTTGTACTGGAGTGAATGTATGACATTGTTCTACATTCTGTCCATCAACTGTGTTTTTTGCAATTTTCACCCCGAGTGGGCTGGGTATGCTCAGACGTGAGTCCCAGGCTCTCCACACCACTGGAGTCAAGCTATCCAGGCTGATGAAGGCTGATAGCCAGAAGCCGGTCCTTGGATGCTTGGTTCCGGTCTGGGAAAGACATGGCTTGGTAGTTCGGACTGGACTGTTCCCATGAGGCTACGGGTCAGAGCTGATTTGCATTCAGCCAGTGTCTAACCCAGGGTGGTGTGGAGTGCAAATAAACAATGGATTTAGGCCCATATACTTGTACTTGGTTGAATGTATGACATTGTTCTACATTCTGTCCATCAACTGTGTTTTTTGCAATTTTCACCCCGAGTGGGCTGGGTATGCTCAGACGTGAGTCCCAGGCTCTCCACACCACTGGAGTCAAGCTATCCAGGCTGATGAAGGCTGATAGCCAGAAACCGGTCCTTGGATGCTTGGTTCCGGTCTGGGAAAGACATGGCTTGGTAGTTCGGACTGGACTGTTCCCATGAGGCACAGGGTCAGAGCTGATTTGCATACAGCCAGTGTCTAACCCAGGGTGGTGTGGAGTGCAAAGAAACAATGGATTTAGGCCCAGATCATTGTACTGGGGTGAATGTATGACATTGTTCTACATTCTGTCCATCAACTGTGTTTTTTGCAATTTTCACCCCGAGTGGGCTGGGTATGCTCAGACGTGAGGCTCAGGCTCTCCACACCACTGGAGTCAAGCTATCCAGGCTGATGAAGGCTGATAGCCAGAAACCGGTCCTTGGATGCTTGGTTCCGGTCTGGGAAAGACATGGCTTGGTAGTTCGGACTGGACTGTTCCCAGGAGGCTTAGGGTCAGAGCTGATTTGCATACAGCCAGTGTGTAACCCAGGGTGGTGTGGAGTGCAAAAAAATGATGGATTTAGGCCCAGATCCTTGTATTGGGGTGAATGTATGACATTGTTCTACATTCTGTCCATCAACTGTGTTTTTTGCAATTTTCACCCCGAGTGGGCTGGGTATGTTCAGACGTGAGTCCCAGGCTCTCCACACCACTGGAGTCAAGCTATCCAGGGTGATGAAGGCTGATAGGCAGAAGCCGGTCCTTGGATGCTTGGTTCCGGTCTGGGAAAGACATGGCTTGGTAGTTCGGACTGGACTGTTCCCATGAGGCACAGGGTCAGAGATGATTTGCATACAGCCAGTGTCCAACCCAGGGTGGTGTGGAGTCAAAAAAACGATGGATTTAGGCCCAGATCCTTGTACTGGGGTGAATGTATGACATTGTTCTACATTCTGTCCATCAGCTGTGTTTTTTGCAATTTTCACCCCGAGTGGCTGGGTATGCTCAGACGTGAGTCCCAGGCTCTCCACACCACAGGAATCAAGCTATCCAGGCTGATGAAGGCTGATAGCCAGAAACCGGTCCTTGGATGCTTGGTTCCGGTCTGGGAAAGACATGGCTTGGTAGTTTGGACTGGACTGTTCCCATGAGGCTAAGGGTCAGAGCTGGTTTGCATACGGCCAGTGTCTAACCCAGGGTGGTGTAGAGTGCAAAAAAACGATGGATTTAGGCCCAGATCCTTGTACTGGGGTGAATGTATGACATTGTTCTACATTCTGTCCATCAACTGTGTTTTTTGCAATTTTCACCCCGAGTGGGCTGGGTATGCTCAGACGTGAGTCCCAGGCTCTCCACACCACTGGAGTCAAGCAATCCAGGCTGATGAAGGCTGATAGCCAGAAACCGGTCCTTGGATGCTTGGTTCCGGTCTGGGAAAGACATGGCTTGGTAGTTCGGACTGGACTGTTCCCATGAGGCACAGGGTCAGAGGTGATTTGCATACAGCCAGTGTCTAACCCAGGGTGGTGTGGAGTGCAAAGAAACGATGGATTTAGGCCCAGATCATTGTACTGGGGTGAATGTATGACATTGTTTTACATTCTGTCCATCGACTGTGTTTTTTGCAATTTTCACCCCGAGTGGGCTTGGTATGCTCAGACGTGAGTCCCAGGCTCTCCACACCACTGGAGTCAAGCTATCCAGGCTGATGAAGGCTGATAGCCAGAAACCGGTCCTTGGATGCTTGGTTCCGGTCTGGGAAAGACATGGCTTGGTAGTTCGGACTGGACTGTTCCCATGAGGCTATGGGTCAGAGCTGATTTGCATACAGCCAGTGTGTAACCCAGGGTGGTGTGGAGTGCAAAAAAACGATGGATTTAGGCCCAGATCCTTGTATTGGGGTGAATGTATGACATTGTTCTACATTCTGTCCATCAACTGTGTTTTTTGCAATTTTCACCCCGAGTGGGCTGGGTATGTTCAGACGTGAGTCCCAGGCTCTCCACACCACTGGAGTCAAGCAATCCAGGCTGATGAAGGCTGATAGCCAGAAACCGGTCCTTGGATGCTTGGTTCCGGTCTGGGAAAGACATGGCGTGGTAGTTCGGACTGGACTGTTCCCATGAGGCACAGGGTCAGAGCTGATTTGCATACAGCCAGTGTCTAACCCAGGGTGGTGTGGAGTGCAAAGAAACAATGGATTTAGGCCCAGATCATTGTACTGGGGTGAATGTATGACATTGTTCTACATTCTGTCCATCAACTGTGTTTTTTGCAATTTTCACCCCGAGTGGGCTGGGTATGCTCAGACGTGAGTCCCAGGCTCTCCACACCACTGGAGTCAAGCTATCCAGGCTGATGAAGGCTGATAGCCAGAAACCGGTCCTTGGATGCTTGGTTTCGGTCTGGGAAAGACATGGCTTGGTAGTTCGGACTGGACTGTTCCCATGAGGCTAAGGGTCAGAGCTGATTTGCATACAGCCAGTGTGTAACCCAGGGTGGTGTGGAGTGCAAAAAAACAATGGATTTAGGCCCAGATCCTTGTATTGGGGTGAATGTATGACATTGTTCTACATTCTGTCCATCAACTGTGTTTTTTGCAATTTTCACCCCGAGTGGGCTGGGTATGTTCAGACGTGAGTTCCAGGCTCTCCACACCACTGGAGTCAAGCTATCCAGGCTGATGAAGGCTGATAGCCAGAAGCCGGTCCTTGGATGCTTGGTTCCGGTCTGGGAAAGACATGGCTTGGTAGTTCGGACTGGACTGTTCCCATGAGGCACAGGGTCAGAGAGGATTTGCATACAGCCAGTGTCTAACCCAGGGTGGTGTGGAGTCAAAAAAACGATGGATTTAGGCCCAGATCCTTGTACTGGGGTGAATGTATGACATTGTTCTACATTCTGTCCATCAACTGTGTTTTTTGCAATTTTCACCCCGAGTGGCTGGGTATGCTCAGACGTGAGTCCCAGGCTCTCCACACCACTGGAATCAAGCTATCCAGGCTGATGAAGGCTGATAGCCAGAAACCAGTCCTTGGATGCTTGGTTCCGGTGTGGGAAAGACATGGCTTGGTAGTTCGGACTGCACTGTTCCCATGAGGCTAAGGGTCAGAGCTGATTTGCATACAGCCAGTGTCTAACCCAGGGAGGTGTGGGGTGCAAAAAAAACGATGGATTTAGGCCCAGATCCTTGTACTGGGGTGAATGTATGACATTGTTCTACATTCTGTCCATCAACTGTGTTTTTTGCAATTTTCACCCCGAGTGGGCTGGGTATGCTCAGACGTGAGTCCCAGGCTCTCCACACCACTGGAGTCAAGCTATCTAGGCTGATGAAGGCTGATAGCCAGAAACCGGTCCTTGGATGCTTGGTTCCGGTCTGGGAAAGACATGGCTTGGTAGTTCGGACTGGACTGTTCCCATGAGGCTAAGGGTCAGAGCTGATTTGCATACAGCAGTGTGTAACCCAGGGTGGTGTGGAGTGCAAACAAACGATGGGTTTAGGCCCAGATCCTTGTATTGGGGTGAATGTATGACATTGTTCTACATTCTGTCCATCAACTGTGTTTTTTGCAATTTTCACCCCGAGTGGGCTGGGTATGCTCAGACGTGAGTCCCAGGCTCTCCACACCACTGTAGTCAAGCTATCCAGGCTGATGAAGGCTGATAGCCAGAAACCGGTCCTTGGATGCTTGGTTCCGGTCTGGGAAAGACATGGCTTGGTAGTTCGGACTGGACTGTTCCCATGAGGCACAGGGTCAGAGGTGATTTGCATACAGCCAGTGTCTAACCCAGGGTGGTGTGGAGTGCAAAAAAACGAAGGATTTAGGCCCAGATCCTTGTACTGGGGTGAAAGTATGCCATTGTTCTACATTCTGTCCATCAACTGTGTTTTTTGCAATTTTCACCCCTAGTGGGCTGGGTATGCTCAGACGTGAGTCCCAGGCTCTCCACACCACTGGAGTCAAGCTATCCAGGCTGATGAAGGCTGATAGCCAGAAACCGGTCCTTTGATGCTTGGTTCCGGTCTGGGAAAGACATGGCTTGGTAGTTCGGACTGGACTGTTCCCATGAGGCACAGGGTCAGAGCTGATTTGCATACAGCCAGTGTCTAACCCAGGGTGGTGTGGAGTGCAAAAAAAACGATGGATTCAGGCCCAGATCCTTGTACTGGGGTGAATGTATGACATTGTTCTACATTCTGTCCATCAACTGTGTTTTTTGCATTTACAGTGCGGCGCACCATGGCTCAAGAATAGACCGATGCGTGACTCATCTGCTGCCGTAAAGGTGACGCATTGCTGGAGTTGCGCTGCAAGCGCAATGCAGCTCCAGCAAGGCTCGGGGTGCCCCTATGCCTAACGTGCTGCGTCAATCCATACACCTGCATCAAGCACGCACAGTGCTTTGACTCAGCATGGCCGTAAAAGTGACTGAGTGTAATCTTGTAGATTTCACTCAGCCACTTTTAGGAGGCATTCCTGCGCCGGAACGCCCACCCCTGCACCTGAACGCCCAAATGTGGCACAGGGCTTTACAATGTGATGCATCTCCCTAGATGCGTCACGTTATAAATACCCCGCTGCATAGCGCTGGCTTTGCGCCGCAGCTGCCTCACAAAAGTGACGCAACGGCGGCACAAATGTGGCGTACGGGGCTTGTAAATCTGTCCTCTAGTTTGATACAGATTCATGCAAACCTTTTGCTAAAGAATCATGCAAACCTTTAATGTATCCCACCACAATATCAACATAATATTTGCACATTTTAACTACTTTCCAAACAATGTTTAAGTATAAATACTGCTTTAACTATATCAGTTAAAAAAAAACGTGTAAAACACATGTGTTTTTGTTATAACAATGGCACGATGCACAAACCCACGAATGTTGCCTTCTTCTATGTTAATACCTTCACATGCAAGTGATGAAGCAAAGCTTCGCATATTTTGCGGACTTGCTGTACTCATGAACCTCGGCTGTGTGTAACAAAGTAATAATTGTGCGTCTTACTAATGTTTATTTTATGTTTAAACGAGGTTTCCAGACGCTTGCCTATGTGTTTTACTAAAATAATTTACTCGAGTCACTTAGAATGTCTGCCGCTTGTATTTAGTTACTGCGCATGCGTCAGCCACACTCACGTGTCCTGCCGCGTCTGCAGAGTTGGAGGGAAAATTATGCGCATGCGTAATACATAGCTTGGCCCATAATGGTACTGCTCGTGCCACTGCTCTTGTCACCGTTTCTATGTAGCTAACATTTAGACTGCATAAGTATAATTTTATGATGATAAGTTGAAAGTACAACGCTGTGATGTGATCTCATAATGTTATTTCTATGTAGTAATTTGTTTTCGCTTACTTTTCATGTACCGCGGGGAATGGGGGTCCAAACTGATTGGGAGCCATATTGAAGGTCTCTTCTGCGCATGATCCTGGAGCACTGAAAGGTGGCAACTTTGGACAGCGGAACTCAGCCAGCTGGCAGCCACAGTCATGATGCTCCTGGGAAAGCCACCTCTGCGCTATGAGAACGGAGAATGTTGCTCCTCATATGATACATTGTAAAATTGCCATCGTATTTCTGCACAGTTTCTCATGGGAACCCCAATCTTGCTAGGCGGTACCCAAATATGTAAAGTAGGCATCTAAATAGAATGTTTTGATTGGTGTGTTACCCAAATCCTACCTTAGGACCAATCCAAATTGAGGGATTCTGACACTTTGCAACATTGGGGGGTGGTACACCGTCCCAAAAGAGTATATCTACCCTGGGTTCACCTAGGGATTTCGTCCGACTTGTCTGGTTTAGCTGACCTGTCACTGACCCATCGTACTCAATAGGTGACTGAAGATACAGAGAGCTGCGGAGCACTCTGTCCGAAATTGATCATAGACTAAGGTTTTACTGAACCTTAAAGTGCTGGCGAAGCACTTTGCTGGGAGTTCGCTGACCCAATCGGGGTCTTGATCGATAGCTGCAGAGAGGGTGGAGCGCAGGCGTTGCTTCCAAACTGCGGGTGCGGTCCTGTCCTGAGCGGTCCTGTCCTGAGGGTTTGCTGTCCTGTCCTGAGGTCCTGTCCTGATTCCTATTCCGAGGGTATCCTGTCCTGTCCTGGGTGTCCATTCTGCACCTGCTGTCCTTTGAGGGGTATCCTTCCTTGAGGGTTTCCTGTCCTTAACTGACCCGTGGCCAGGGTTTGGTTTCCACACCAGTCTAGGTAAATACTGCTCTAAATTCTTTAAACTTGCACCTTTCCATCTTTCTGCCTTTTGCTTCAATAAAGTGACACCTTTGCATAAGTTGATTTTTCCATGTTTTTGCCGCAAATCTATTGAAACGTAAAGTCATTTGCATATTTTCTTGATATGTTCCCATGTTACTCTACCTTTTAGAAATCATATTTTGCATTGCATTTTGTCATTTTCTGATTTGGTCTAGAACGGCCTTACTTAAGTTTTCTAAAGATTTCTTGCCTTGAATGCATAGCATATTTCCTTTGCATCTCATATTTGCATTTAATGATTACCCTGACTTTATTTCTCTATAGTTATGTACTTTTCATTATCTTGGTTATTGACTGCCTTATTCTTGTAAGTCTCATGTTAGAAGATAACGAACTTTAGATAAACATTTTAAAACTTCCAGTTGTCCGTGGTCATTTTCAACAGTATTGAATGTCATTTGAAATTGCATTTTGCTGCCTTTCCTTTTACAGCTAGGCCCCTGATCCATTGAAGTCATAGGTACCCGTGTCGGGTGGATGGTAAGTCGGGTACACTGAATAATAATAGTAGGGAACACACACAATTGGTAGCAGCCCGTGAAGTCGCCCTGTCAATGAATAGTGTGAATTGAAAGTATATGGGCCCTGAAGCCGGAAACGGCGGAATCATTGGCTGGGTGACCTCGCGCGCTCTATCAGTTTTCTGGTAGATCAGAGGATGGTTAGGGACTAGCTAAAGGTTAGGTAGAACTAGTTAGACTAGTTAAATCGGAAGCTGCTAGTACATTAATGCTGCTATAAGAGCGGCTGTTCTGAGGGAACTGATCACTCTCTTGTGAATACGCTGCTGAAATTCATGAATTGTTGTATTGTTATTATTCTTGTTCTTATATTATTGTATGTACTAATCCATGTATTTGTAAACCGTCTTGTACTGTGTTGTCCGAACTCCCCGGGGAATTGAAAGGGCAAGTGGTGAATAGAATCCATTGTCCTGAGGTCACAGGCTTAAGGAAAGTTAGGTGCAGGTTAGGATAACCGGGAAGCACTAACTAGGGTTTTTCTGAATACATGTGTGAATAAATGTCAGTAACGAGGTTCATTAGCAAAATTCCCATAGTGGCGTAACCTAGTAAGGGTCACATCGGAAGAGTAGCAGGTTCCTCGGAGCTTGGGTGAAAGCAGAGGGGTCCGCTGGGAAACCTTAGACTCGGATATATCCCGGAAAGAAGTGGATGAGTTTAGGGGAATAACAGGTTCACCGATGCTAGAGTGAAGGGTAGGCGGAAGAGATCTACCCGCAGCGCGTGAAAAGTAAATGGAAGTAGTTTACTTGCAGTAAATCAAAGCTATCCTGTCTAGACACTTGAGCACTGTGGCGAATGTGTATTTGTTGTAAAATAACCAAGCACTGAGCACTTTAGAAAGAAAGAAAGTTTCCGTTACCTTGTGAAGGGGGGGAGTCAGCCGCGAAGCGTCTCTGACGTCACTCCGTGCCGCGCTGGGATTGGTAGAAACAGCGGGCGGGTAGCGGGGCTGGAATTGTAAAGGAGGGGTGAAACGCCGAGGAGTGAGAACTGTCTCACGAAGGGGCCGCGCACCCATTGGTCGAAACTATTTGAACGCGTGCACCCCATTGGTTGCACGGAATTGCAAGGCACATTCTGATTGGAGGTAACTTTGTAAACAGAATTAAGCGTAGAAATCGTATGTGGCACTCGTATTGTCCAGAGACTAGACCCGATCCAAGAAACCAAGGGTTCAAAAGGGATCAGTGGAAAGCTAATAGATACGATATCATGTACGGAGCTAAGAGAAAGATGTCCCTTGTAAGTAGGGTAAAGAATTATTTCAAAACGGACAAACCGATTAAGTCTAGGGAGGGCGTTACTATCCCGCCACCGAATACTCCTGCCTCATTCATGATGTTTGACCGAGGGTACAACACCTGTGTGTGGTTGGAGAATTGGGTAAAGTACACAAAAGATGACGGAGTATTGGCTTTTCCGTTAGACGGTACTTTCAATGGCAGAATTTTATTTAATTTGAGAACTCGCATGAATGAATTGCATCCCAGACCGAGACTAACGCAGTATGAGGCATTAGAGGAATGGGAGATCGAGGCTTTCGAAAGAGAGAAACCACGAATGGACAAAGGTCTGACAAAGTGGTACCCCAGGCTGAAACAAGAGACTAGGGATAAAAGGATGAAACAGTGGAGACAGAGTATGATTGTTGAGGGTCTGTTCCCCATGATGCCAGCAGGTAACCCTTCTGGAGGAGAGAAAAGGACAGAAAAGAGTAAGCATTGGGGGGCCATGGGGGAGTCAGACGATGAATTATTAGATGACATCTTTACGAGAAGCCCGCCCCCTTATAATGAGGGAGCCCGACCTTCCAGTATAGGAGAGAATCCCCAGCGTCCAGCTATCAAAGAGGAGGAAAGATCCCTATGTAGGGGGGGAGGTGGCCAGGTATTGCCCTATTTTGAGAAGCCCGAACCCCCAGAAGTGCGGACTATATATCCTAGAATGCCCGTGAACACGGAAGAAAAATATTCCCGTGAAAAGCTCTTTTACCCCAGACCTCTTTATGAAAACGAAGAGAAGCCATTAAGTTCAGGAGTGCCCTTTTTGCAGCCTCCATATGGGGAGGAGCGCAGGTCATTCGGGACAGGAACTTTATTCCCGAAACCAAATTATGGTGGGGGACCAAGTGAGACGCATCCTACTGCCCCGAGTTTTACGCCTCAACTGACCCCACAGATGATACCTGACCGAACTTTAGGAAGGGTATTGGATGAAAGAGAGCAAGAGGCCATAGCTAGACAAAGGTCAGAAATAATTCAGAAAATCTCCCAGTTAAATACCAGTCCTGAAGCTTTGACTATTCCGGTAACAATCGGACCGGTGGTTCCATTGTACGGGAATAGTCAAGGAGGTCCGAACCCTCCAGTTATGAACCCGATAATGGCCCTGCCGAGGCTAGAGCCCTTACTAATAGACGATCAGTCCAGTGAGTGTGAGTCTGATGTTGTGTTCTTGGACCTGCCAAACAAACAAGCAGGGAAGGGAGTGCAGAAGAGGCACAATCCTTTTGACACGAAAGAAATTAAATTAGAATCAGCCTCAGGTACTAGGAGTGTCTCCCTGGTAACTCCGGAAGAAATTGAGAATTGGAGTCGTGAATTAGAGAAACAGGCTCCGCAAACGAAACCTTTAGACCTGTACAAGCTGAGGGTAGAAATAGAGGAATTAATGGCAGGAAATGTGGGATTAGACAGATTGAATACCTATTCTGAAGAGGAGTTGCTGTTTATGTGTAAAAGCCTTACTCGGAGTACTAGGGTGCTCCACGAAAAACTGACTGACACTGCAGCTAGTATGGGGATAGATATATCTAGATCGAAGCCCTTGCAGAAACCTTACCGTGCTGAGTTCTCCGACAAGGATTTAGAGAACTTGAATGTGACAGGGAGGAAGTTGCAGATTAAAGAGTTGCTTGCAGTTTTGCAAAAATGGGGAGACGTGGAAAGGTGGAAAACGAGGTGGGCACATAAGAAAGATGAGGCCCGATCGAGACAAGCTACCCCTGAGTTCCATCTGAGAGAAGTAGACAAGCCCGAAACATTATGCCCCATGCGTGAAGTACCAGGTGGGAGGTATGTGCACGTTCCATGGTCCAGACAGGATATTGTGTCCTTTACTAACGATTTCCCGAAACTGCGCGAGAAGCCAGTTGAATGGTACCGGCAAGTGGAAAGGTTCGTAAAGGTGCAGAAATGCCTGTGGAAAGACCTGGATGGGTTTTTCGACATTGTGGTCCCAGTCGATCTATGGACCGAGTGTAAAATAGCCATAGCCTGGCCTAGTGAGGAGTACACAAGAGATAAAGAAACAGGGGAACCATCAAAGGAAGTGATGAGAAAATATGAGCAAGTAATTCAGCATCTGAAACTAAAGGTGCCAGCTAAGGAAACCGATTGGACCAGGATAGATAGAACCACGCAGGAAAGAGAGGAGACAGTGCACTCCTATTATGAAAGGCTGTTGCAGGTGTTTAAAACATACAGTGGTATAGATAACATCGAGATGAAGGATATGACGCACTTTATTTACAGGTTTGTAAACGGTTTAAGACCTGAAATTTGTCAGTGGATAAAAGATAACAAAATCTGTTGGCACTCCAAAAAGGTAGACGAGGTCCTGCGGTACGCAAAGTACTGCGAGGACGAGATGGCAGAAAAGAAAAAAGCTCTGAAGGAGAAAGTGATGTGGGCTCAGGTGAAACTCGCAGAACAGCAGGAAAAGCAGTTGAGTAACATGGTCAAAAATGCTAAGAACGAAGGTCCTGGGGAAGGGGGAGGAGGCAAGCCCCGGCCCAAAATGAGCAGGGAAGAGGCTATGAAGAAATTTCCCTGCCATCAGTGCGGCGAAATTGGACACTGGCGTAACGAGTGTCCATATCTGCCCGAAGATAACCCCAAAACTCCTGATTTAACTCCACAGACGTAGAAAGAGAGACCAAGAAAGACTCAACCACAGGTAAAAACAGTTCAGGTGCCCCGAGCACCAAAGCAAGTATACAGGGGAAAACAGGCAGAGGGAGATGAGATAGAAGTTTGGGAAAGCGGGGAGAACAGAAATGCAGCAACTTCGCAGTATTTGCTGAACGATACCTTCCTTTGTGATGACCAGTACTGACGGGGCCTGAGAGGGGAGGACGAGGAGTGCATACTTGGCGCCTCCTTGCCGGTAGACCAGTCCGGACCATACATTGAAGGAAAGGTTGACGGAAATGATGTTACCTTTCTGTTGGACACTGGCGCTACCCGTTCTACTGTGAGGACAGTGGACGTTCCAAACCTACCCCTCTCGGGAGAAGCCATCCAAGTAGTGGGTGTATCTAATCAATTGATTAGTACTCCTGTTACCAAGCCCATGGAGATCTCAATTGGAAACTTTAAGGAAATGCATAGATGTGTCGTTTGCGACACCAGTCCAGTAAACTTACTGGGACGTGATTTGCTGTGCAAAATGAACTGTACCATCTTTTGCACACCAAAGGGTGTTGAAATTCAGACCCCAGATGAAGACGGGATTTACAAATTAATGTTAGTCCGCCCTGACTCAGAAATTAAACGAATGACCATGCAGGACTTACCCAAAGAACTCCAAGAAGCAGTGAAGCCAGAGGTGTGGGACTTTACTGGGAAAGATGTAGGGTTAATGAAAAACGTGGACCCCATACAGATAGCAATAAAGGACAATGCTGTGTACCCCAATACTAAACCCTACAGAATGAATGCAGAAGTGAAAGCGGGTGTTACTGTGGAAATACAGAAATTACTAGAAGGAAACATCATACAGGAGGTAATGAGTAGTCCATGTAACTCTCCGATTATGGGCATTAAGAAGCCTAGTGGCAAGTACAGAGTAGTACAGGATCTACGAAAAGTCAACAAAATAGTAGTTCCCTGTTGCCCTATTGTCCCGAACCCAGCAGTGATTCTGTATCAGATTCCCTGGGATGCTGAGTGGTTCACTGTGATAGACTTGTGTCATGCATTCTTTTCCATTCCCTTGCATCCGGATAGCAAATTTCTTTTCTCATTTGCCTTCGAAGGTCACGTGTATTGCTGGAACCGGGTCCCTCAAGGGTATACAGAGAGCCCCTCTATCTTTAATCAGATCTTGAAAAAATGTTTGGAAACTTTGGTCCTACCTGGGAACTCTGTCCTAGTGCAATATATAGATGACCTCTTGGTGGCGTCTAAAAGTCATAAGGATTGTGTGATTGACACTATTGCCCTATTGAATCACCTGTGTGAAAAAGGACACAAAGTGGCCCCTGACAAATTACAGTTCTGTGCAAAATCGGTAAAATATCTGGGACACCAGATAGAGAAAGGTGTCAGGAAAGTGACATCTGAAAGAGTGAGAATAATTCAAAAGATGCAGTTGCCCCGTACTCAGAAAGAGATCAGAATGTTCCTGGGTGTGATAGGATACTGCAGGCAGTGGATTCTGGGATTTGCAGTCCTAGCTAGGCCCTTGATAAAAATGACCAAAAGAGGAACACCAGAGATTGTAGAATGGGATGATGAAAGCTTAACAGCCTTCACCAAACTGCGAGATTGTCTGTGTACAGCCCCTGCATTGGGAATGCCAGACTATTCCAAAGAGTTTGCCCTATTCTGTGACACTCGCGATAATTGCGCGTTGTCTGTCCTAACTCAAGAACATGGCACAACCAGAAGGCCTGTGGCATATTTCTCTGCCACCCTGGATCCAGTAGCTGCTGGATTACCAGGTTGTCTGAAAGCAGTAGCTGCTACCTGTGCCAGTTTAGAACAGAGTGAGTCAATTGTCATGGGACATCCGGTAACTGTGTATGTTCCACATGGAGTGGTAATTTTATTGACCAGAACAAAAACTCAGTATCTCACCCCTAGTCGGCTGACTAAATATGAGAGGATTCTTGTGGGTGCTGCAAATGTAAACATTGTTAGGTGCAGTATTCTGAACCCAGCCACCTTACTCCCCGACCCAAAGGACATGGAAGGGGGGGTGGATGATGAGCATGATTGTATTGATCTAACAGAATTCAATACCAAGCCACGCCCAGACATAAAAGAAATGCCATTGCCTGAGCATGACAAGGAATTATTTGTAGATGGTTCATGTCTAAGGCATGAACAAGGAGGCGTGAGTGCTGCCTATGCGGTAGTATCCTTAGAGAAAATTGAAGAAGCAGGTTACTTATATCACATCAAGTCTGCACAAGTAGCCGAATTGATTGCTATGATAAAAGCTTGCCAAATTGGGAAGAACTTACGCATAACAGTGTATACTGATAGTCAGTACTGTTATGGGGTTGTGCATGACTTTGGCCAATTGTGGCTACAGAGGGAGTTCCTGACTTCATCAGGTACCCCTATTCGAAATGGAAAAGTTGTTCAGGACCTTTTAGAGGCAATCCAGTTACCAAAGGAACTGGCAGTGGTAAAATGTGCTGCTCATAAGAAGAGCATGGACAAAGTATCACTGGGAAACGATTATGCTGATCGAGTGGCCCAATGGTGTGCCAGAGATCGGTATATCATAAATCCGAAACGAGGGGGGCCAGGAACCAGCTGCCAACTTCAGGTGTTTGAAGAAGTGCCCACATGGGATGAAGTGAAAGAGTGGCAGCAGGCGGCACCTTGGCAAGAAAGAGAGAAGTGGAAGGACGATGGGTGTCGACCAAGGCGTGTGGATGGTGTCATCTTAGGTCCAACTGGTATGCCTGTGTTACCTAGACACTTACTTAGCACAATGGCGAGGTTGATACATGAAGGGTCACACATTGGTAGGGATGCCATGATTCTAGTGTTCCAACAGACTTGGTACAGTAAAAAGTTCAGGAAAGTAGCAGAATCCCTCTGCCAGAGGTGCCTGTCATGTCAAAAGATGAACCCAGGGAAGAAAACTTTGGTGGAACTGGGAAAAATTGGGAGGTCCGGGGGTCCCTTTGTAAGAATACAGGTTGATTTCATCACCATGCCCCGTTGTGAAGGGAAGCGATATGTCCTTGTCATGGTCTGTTTATTTTCCAAGTGGGTGGAAGCTTTCCCTACTCCCCAAAATGACGCAAAGACAGTAGCTAAGTGTTTACTAAAAGAACTGATACCTAGGTTCGGGGTGCCAGTCACTATTGAATCAGATCAAGGCTCACATTTTCAGAATGCAGTGATCGACGAACTCTGTAAGGCCTTTGGAATTGCCCAAAAGCTTCACTGTGCCTACCGTCCAGAGGCTTCTGGAGTAGTGGAACAAATAAATGGAACTATCAAAAACAGACTAGCGAAACTGTGTGATGCATCTAAAATGACCTGGGTGAAGGCCCTGCCCTTGGTCCTGATGGGACTGAGAAGTGTTCCTGATCGCAAAACAGGCCTAAGTCCCCATGAAATCATTATGGGAAGAGTGATGAGACAAGCATGGGTGCCAGGAAGCAAACTGTTGAGTATTACTGATGATTTGGTGCTTGAATACTGCAAGAGATTGGGTGACCAAGTGCGTTCTATCTCTCGCCAGATCGGAGAAGACGCCATCCTCAATCCAACAACTCCTCTCCACAAATTGGTCCCAGGGGACTGGGTGAAGATAAAGAAGCATACTCGGAAGAACTGCCTGGAGCCAAGGTGGGGAGAAAAACGTCAGGTGATCCTGGTAACTACCACAGCAGTAAAGTGTGCAGGAGTTCCACGCTGGGTACACGCCAGTCACACCCAGAAGGTACCACAAGACGAGGTGCCTGAAGCAGAAGGACGTCCAACAGAGGACTCTGCAGGAGCCAGACCGGAAGTAGCTGACGACGTACAGCCCAGTACCAGTCGAGCTGCAGAATCAGCAGACGTTGGCCCAAGAATAGTTGATGACGAACTACCAAGAGTCCAGCCTGCTGAAAGGGTCCCAGAAGCTGAGCCAGAAGTAGCCGAAGACGAGCTGCCCAGCATATGGCCAGAAGAGTGGATTCCATTGATTGACCTCACTGAAGACCCTATTCGAACAAGTGAGAGACTTTGGGAAGGTAGAGAGTGGACTAGTCAGGAAAAGCAAGGCACAGGCGAAGAACCTCAGAATCTTGAGATTCACATCAAAACTGAGGAAGGAGAAGGTCAGACAGGGACAGAGCACGTGATTGATACAGAACAAGTGAATAAGACTGAACAAGTGCCCGATACTGAACAAGTGCAGGATACAGAGCAAGTGTTTGATACTCCTCCACTGACTCCTGATATCGGGAAGGGACAGACTAGATATAGTGTAATAGTTCGAGCAGAAGAAAATCAAGAGATCGAAGTGCTTGAACAGGATCAGATAGTACCAGAAGAAAGTGTTCAGGAACCAGAAACAGAGACTTTTGAAGAGCAAACACAAAATTTACCTGAACAAGGCCAGAGTAGTACCCAGGCAGAAGAAATAGATACGAGTCCTGGAATTAGTCAGATAGAAGAAGAAACTGAAACAGAATTGCCAACAGCGAATGAGAACAAAAGGGCAAGAGAAGAAAGCGAACTCCAAGTACCAACCAAAAGACTTAAGAAAAGAAAACATCTTGAGCCCAGGTTCGTAAAGAAATTGAGACTGAGGATAAAGACAGTGGAAGAAAAACGTGCAGAAGAAAGGAGAAGTGCACGCATAGCTAAACAACAAGAAGATACCTCCAACCGAAGGAGTGATCGAATAAAGAAACAAAACAAGAAGTACAAGTCACCTGAATGGACACTTGTGTTGGAAGAACTTGAAGATCTTGATATAACTGACGTAAGCGACGGAGAGCCCGTCCCTGAGTACTCTGACGAAGAAGAAGACGAGCCACCGTGAATTTGCACAAAGTAAGATACTCGTGTAAAGTCACAAAGAGGGGTCGAGAAATTTCTACTGAGCCGAAATGTCTGATTCAAACGTGAATGGTAGCCCTAGTTGCAGTCGTTTCAAAACATGCTGCAAGGTATGTGTCTGTAGTGTAGTTGTCCTGATATTACTTTGGATAGGACTAACAATTTTTATTCCCTTTGCTGTAAGTAAAGATACTAATATTGTCCCTACTGAAATTGTAAATACTGACAGTGAGGAGCTGACAACACAGAGTGTAGCAAGACATGAGAGAGCACTGAGACAAACAAAACAAGACTTAGAAGCATCAGATGAGGGAGGACTACATTATCATGGAGTTAAGAACAAGACACACTTAAATGTTTTCGCAAACTTGTTAATACACTATGTAGAGACTATGGAAATTGAAGATTGCTATGTCTGCATGAAGCTACCTACCTCTGTAGCTGAAGGCGTGACATACCATCACTTGCCGTTGACATATGGAATATCCTGTAGCATTTTAGCTAGTTTATTTTACAAAAGGGGACCGTTACAGTACTATTACTCTAATAATGATGTGATCTTTTCTGAACTTCCTATACGTGGGAACTTGAATCCTGTACATACCAAAAGTGACACAATAAGATATATGGGAGACTACTTTCTGACTATAGGTAACATTGACATAGCAGACGCACACAGAGATAACTTGACTTGTTCTTTGCGTGAGCAGGAAAAGATGTTCCTGAACATGGCAGAGAAAAGGAGAATTAAAATCCAAAAGAAGGCTAATGACGAAAGTCAGAAAAGGCCAAGATGGGCAGAGAACATGGAAGGCACCTCATCTGGTGGGGCGGGTCCTGCTCTGTTGCTGGATTTTGAAAAGAAAGGCAAGCTATGTCTTCACCGCGAGAAGACTAGCTATTATAATAACATTTTCATTGGTTCCAGTGAATGCGAACATAATTACAAGGTAATTGGAGGTTGGGGTTTCAAAAATGGGTCAGAGCCTGTGTTTCCTGGAATTTATTATATTTGTGGGGACAAGGCTTATTTCAAATTGCCGGATCACTGGTATGGAAGCTGCTACTTTGGCATTGTCTTCCCGAAAATATACCATGTGAATGGAAATGCTGGAAGCAATGAAAATACTAATGGCTTAGTGCGTAGTAAAAGAGAAAGTATAGGTGAAATTATGGGTAGTATTTTCAGTGCACTGATACCTGGAGTGGGAGTGGTTCTGAACACTCACAGAATTTGCAAATTGTCTACTATAGTGGATGTGTTGTCTACTGAGACAGCTCATGGATTTCTGCTGGTCAATACCGAAATGGTTGCGATTAGATCAATGGTTTTGCAGAACAGACTTGCTCTTGATACCTTATTAGCGAAAGAGGGCGGAGTCTGCCGGATGTTGAGGGCGCAACATTGTTGCACTTATATTCCGGATAAAAGTGTACAGATCAAAAGATATGTGAAAAACATTACTAATTTGGCAAAGGAACTCAAACCACTCGAGGTTGATAGTGCCTGGAAGAGACTGGTAGATGGTCTCTCAAATGTAGGTCATTGGTTTGCTAGCTTAGGTAAAGGCTTATTGTTTAAGGTACTGATGCCAATTGGAATTATAGGTCTTATCCTATTCTTCATTTTTGTCTGTTGCAAATGTCGCAAACACACCAGAAAACATCAAGTGAATGCTAGAGGAGTGAAACGAAGTGTGGATGAGATCGAATTGGAGGAAGTGAATGATCAGATATACAAAAAGGTGAAGACTTCTCACCCTACCAAAACTGAAAGAGAAAAGTTGGAACGCTTGCTGGAAGAGATAGAATTATATAAAGTGTGAAAGAAAGTTGGCATCTGGTTCCATTTATATTTTGTGATGATAGTAAATATCATCAAAGAGGGGATTGATGAAGCAAAGCTTCGCATATTTTGCGGACTTGCTGTACCCATGAACCTCGGCTGTGTGTAACAAAGTAATAATTGTGCGTCTTACTAATGTTTATTTTATGTTTAAACGAGGTTTCCAGACGCTTGCCTATGTGTTTTACTAAAATAATTTACTCGAGTCACTTAGAATGTCTGCCGCTTGTATTTAGTTACTGCGCATGCGTCAGCCACACTCACGTGTCCTGCCGCGTCTGCAGAGTTGGAGGGAAAATTATGCGCATGCGTAATACATAGCTTGGCCCATAATGGTACTGCTCGTGCCACTGCTCTTGTCACCGTTTCTATGTAGCTAACATTTAGACTGCATAAGTATAATTTTATGATGATAAGTTGAAAGTACAACGCTGTGATGTGATCTCATAATGTTATTTCTATGTAGTAATTTGTTTTCGCTTACTTTTCATGTACCGCGGGGAATGGGGGTCCAAACTGATTGGGAGCCATATTGAAGGTCTCTTCTGCGCATGATCCTGGAGCACTGAAAGGTGGCAACTTTGGACAGCGGAACTCAGCCAGCTGGCAGCCACAGTCATGATGCTCCTGGGAAAGCCACCTCTGCGCTATGAGAACGGAGAATGTTGCTCCTCATATGATACATTGTAAAATTGCCATCGTATTTCTGCACAGTTTCTCATGGGAACCCCAATCTTGCTAGGCGGTACCCAAATATGTAAAGTAGGCATCTAAATAGAATGTTTTGATTGGTGTGTTACCCAAATCCTACCTTAGGACCAATCCAAATTGAGGGATTCTGACACTTTGCAACATTGGGGGGTGGTACACCGTCCCAAAAGAGTATATCTACCCTGGGTTCACCTAGGGATTTCGTCCGACTTGTCTGGTTTAGCTGACCTGTCACTGACCCATCGTACTCAATAGGTGACTGAAGATACAGAGAGCTGCGGAGCACTCTGTCCGAAATTGACCATAGACTAAGGTTTTACTGAACCTTAAAGTGCTGGCGAAGCACTTTGCTGGGAGTTCGCTGACCCAATCGGGGTCTTGATCGATAGCTGCAGAGAGGGTGGAGCGCAGGCGTTGCTTCCAAACTGCGGGTGCGGTCCTGTCCTGAGCGGTCCTGTCCTGAGGGTTTGCTGTCCTGTCCTGAGGTCCTGTCCTGATTCCTATTCCGAGGGTATCCTGTCCTGTCCTGGGTGTCCATTCTGCACCTGCTGTCCTTTGAGGGGTATCCTTCCTTGAGGGTTTCCTGTCCTTAACTGACCCGTGGCCAGGGTTTGGTTTCCACACCAGTCTAGGTAAATACTGCTCTAAATTCTTTAAACTTGCACCTTTCCATCTTTCTGCCTTTTGCTTCAATAAAGTGACACCTTTGCATAAGTTGATTTTTCCATGTTTTTGCCGCAAATCTATTGAAACGTAAAGTCATTTGCATATTTTCTTGATATGTTCCCATGTTACTCTACCTTTTAGAAATCATATTTTGCATTGCATTTTGTCATTTTCTGATTTGGTCTAGAACGGCCTTACTTAAGTTTTCTAAAGATTTCTTGCCTTGAATGCATAGCATATTTCCTTTGCATCTCATATTTGCATTTAATGATTACCCTGACTTTATTTCTCTATAGTTATGTACTTTTCATTATCTTGGTTATTGACTGCCTTATTCTTGTAAGTCTCATGTTAGAAGATAACGAACTTTAGATAAACATTTTAAAACTTCCAGTTGTCCGTGGTCATTTTCAACAGTATTGAATGTCATTTGAAATTGCATTTTGCTGCCTTTCCTTTTACAGCTAGGCCCCTGATCCATTGAAGTCATAGGTACCCGTGTCGGGTGGATGGTAAGTCGGGTACACTGAATAATAATAGTAGGGAACACACACAATTGGTAGCAGCCCGTGAAGTCGCCCTGTCAATGAATAGTGTGAATTGAAAGTATATGGGCCCTGAAGCCGGAAACGGCGGAATCATTGGCTGGGTGACCTCGCGCGCTCTATCACAAGTCTCTACATATATGTTATAAAGCGTGAGCTGGTGCCTTTGTTAAAGCTTGAATTCATTGTAGGGCCGTACAAGATCGCTGGAAACATGGAGGAACAGGAAGTATTCCAACTCGCACTTGCTTCTCGCCTCCCTCCACCAACTGGTCCGGCCCGGGCGGGCCCTGGCAGGGGTGGGTGGGCCCGGTGGGTGGGCCCAGTGGGTGGGCCCGGTGGCAATGTGTCAATGGCATGTCTGCTGCTCAACACAACTCAATGCAGCACCAATCAGGGCCCAGTAAAGGCCAGTTGTGTTACAGCCACTGCTGCAACGCACTGTCAGGCTGTCCCACCTCACAGGGCCAGCATGTTCTGCTTCAGAGTCACAAATCAAACAAGTATCTTCCACTTAACAGCACAGAGCACTTAAGAACTGGGCTCGTGTAAACACTCTTCTATTGAGCGCCAACAAGCAAGTACTTTGAGAACATTAGCTCACGTTATGCAGCCGGATGCTGTTTGTGTTCTCATTTGGAATGTATGCATCAACATAAGCCTAGATTCTCTCGAGGGGGGCAGAGTAATAAACACGGAACAATTAATTGCAGAAGAACAAGGTACAGCCGTCCTGATTAAGGGTCTGGCTCCGAGTGCACAATTGTATTTCGAGGTAGCTGCATTACCGCGGTGCATTTATTTTAGTTGCAAACTACCTGCTCCATTTGTCCTGAGTAATGCAGACAACGTTGGCTGCTTTAATAAGTTGTTTGGGGCAGCGGGTGCAAAGAATCATTAACCATTAAGCCGACATACAAGAATGCACAAAAGAGAGGTATTGTAAAATGTTGCACGTTCATGCAAAACGCCCCAGCTGTTCTCGCACAATTTCAGAGATCTTCAGGGGCCACATAGAAATAACAAGCATTTACAATGCAATGGTCTCGGCATCATTAAAGGTAGAGCTATTGGCATTGCTCATGACAATTTTTTTTTCTTTAAATCATAAATAAATGGCATTGTCATTTACATTGTCAATACACACCACTCTGCACTCAACTGCACTCACCTGCACTGCACTCAACTGCACTCACCAGCACTGCACTGCACTCACCAGCACTGCACTGCACTCACCAGCACTGCACTGCACTCACCAGCACTGCACTGCACTCACCTGCACTGCACTGCACTCACCTGCACTGCACTGCACTCACCTGCACTGCACTCACCTGCACTGCACTGCACTCACCTGCACTCACCTGCACTGCACTCACCTGCACTGCACTCACCTGCACTGCACTCACCTGCACTGCACTCACCTGCACTGCACTCACCTGCACTGCACTGCACTCCCCTGCACTGCACCCACCTGCACTGCACTCACCTGCACTCACCTGCACTGCACTCACCTGCACTGCACTCACCTGCACTGCACTCACCTGCACTGCACTCACCTGCACTGTACTGCACTCACCTGCACTGTACTGCACTCACCTGCACTGCACTCACCTGCACTGCACTCACCTGCACTCACCTGCACTGCACTCACCTGCACTGCACGCACTGCACTCGCCTGCACTGCACTCACCTGCACTGCACTGCACTCGCCTGCACTGCACTCACCTGCACTGCACTGCACTCACCTGCACTGCACTCACCTGCACTGCACTGCACTCACCTGCACTGCACTGCACTCACCTGCACTGCACTCACCTGCACTGCACTGCACTCACCTGCACTGCACTCACCTGCACTGCACTCACCTGCACTGCACTGCACTCACCTGCACTGCACTCACCTGCACTGCACTGCACTCACCTGCACTGCACTCACCTGCACTGCACTCACCTGCACTGCACTCACCTGCACTGCACTCACCTGCACTGCACTGCACTCACCTGCACTGCACTCACCTGCACTGCACTCACCTGCACTGCACTCACCTGCATTGCACTGCACACACCTGCACTGCACTCACCTGCACTGCACTCACCTGCACTGCACTCACCTGCACTGCACTCACCTGCACTGCACTACACTCACCTGCACTGCACTGCACTCACCTGCACTGCACTGCACTCACCTGCACTACACTCACCTGCACTGCACTGCACTCACCTGCACTGCACTCACCTGCACTGCACACACCTGCACTGCACACACCTGCACTGCACACACCTGCACTGCACACACCTGCACTGCACACACCTGCACTGCACTCACCTGCACTGCACTCACCTGCACTGCACTCACCTGCACTGCACTCACCTGCACTGCACTCACCTGCACTGCACTCACCTGCACTGCACTCACCTGCACTGCACTCACCTGCACTTCACTGCACTCACCTGCACTGCTCTGACCTGCACTGCACTGCACTCACCTGCACTGCACTCACCTGCACTGCACTCACCTGCACTGCACTCACCTGCACTGCACTCACCTGCACTGCACTCACCTGCACTGCACTCACCTGCACTGCACTGCACTCACCTGCACTGCACTCACCTGCACTGCACTCACCTGCACTTCACTGCACTCACCTGCACTGCTCTGACCTGCACTTCACTGCACTCACCTGCACTGCTCTGACCTGCACTGCACTGCACTCACCTGCACTGCACTCACCTGCACTGCACTCACCTGCACTGCACTCACCTGCACTGCACTCACCTGCACTGCACTCACCTGCACTGCACTCACCTGCACTGCACTCACCTGCACTGCACTGCACTCACCTGCACTGCACTGCACTCACCTGCACTGCACTGCACTCACCTGCACTGCACTCACCTGCACTGCACTGCACTCACCTGCACTGCACTCACCTGCACTGCACTCACCTGCACTGCACTCACCTGCACTGCACTCACCTGCACTGCACTCACCTGCACTGCACTGCACTGCACTGCACTCACCTGCACTGCACTGCACTCACCTGCACTGCACTCACCTGCACTGCACTGCACTCACCTGCACTGCACTCACCTGCACTGCACTGCACTCACCTGCACTGCACTCACCTGCACTGCACTGCACTCACCTGCACTGCACTCACCTGCACTGCACTCACCTGCACTGCACTCACCTGCACTGCACTCACTACTCTGCACTCACTACTCACTACTCTGCACTCACTACTCACTACTCTGCACTCACTACTCACTACTCTGCACTCACTACTCTGCACTCACTACTCACTACTCTGCACTCACTACTCTGCACTCACTACTCACTAATCTGCACTCACTACTCACTACTCACTAATCTGCACTCACTACTCACTACTCACTAATCTGCACTCACTACTCACTACTCACTAATCTGCACTCACTACTCACTACTCTGCACTCACTACTCACTACTCTGCACTCACTACTCACTACTCTGCACTCACTACTCACTACTCTGCACTCACTACTCTGCGCACTCACTACTCTGCGCACTCACTACTCTGCGCACTCACTACTCTGCGCACTCACTACTCTGCGCACTCACTACTCTGCACTCACTACTCTGCACTCTCACTACTCTGCACACTCACTACTCTGCACACTCACTACTCTGCACACTCACTACTCTGCACACTCACTACTCTGCACACTCACTACTCTGCACACTCACTACTCTGCACACTCACTACTCTGCACACTCACTACTCTGCACACCACTGATATCATGGACTCTTCCACCACACTTTCTAAAACTCTATAGTCCGAAGCATAATAGGCACAGAACCAAAAGAAGGGTAGACATTGCTTAAAATAATCTTCTTGTATTTATGAGAAGCAAAAGCGAGACTGTGAAATGTGCTGAATATCAGTTTGTTATGAATCAACAGAGTGGAGTTAGAGAACCAAGAAATAGTAATTTGGAATCCGGGTTAGAAGGAGTAGTAATCACAAGCTGAGCATCAACGGGCGCGAAACAGCGTGGTGGGCGCGAAACAGCGTGGTGGGCGCGCAGGAGACGCAGCGTGAGCGTGCACATCAGCTGAAGATCGCCGGAGAAGATTCCGAGTCTGCCTGCTGCCCTGACTGACCCGCTGCGGAGGGAAAGAGCCCGGTGAGTGGGGGTAGAGGGGGGCGGCAGAGAGGGAGTGGGCAGAGAGGGAGGGTGTGTGTGTGCGTGTGTGTGTGTGTGTGTGTGCGTGCGTGTGTCTGTGTCTGGTGTGTGCCTGCCTGCCTGCCTGCCTTTGTGTGTGCGCGTCCACAGACCCTGGTCGGCTCGTCCACCTCTCTGTAGTCCCTTGCTAGCTTACTAGGCGACAATAGTTCTCGTTGCCGAGACCTAAAAAAGTAAGGTGTCACAAGGTATTGTGAAAGCTTAAAAAGGGTACGAAGACAGAGTACTAGGCAATTAGTCAGCAGAACTAGGGGAGAGGACCTGGCCTTTTATGCTAGAGCTGCCGACTTTGGAGCTGGGAACCAGGTTTGATCCTCAGCGTCAGCTCAACATCCTGTGATTCTGGGCAAATCACCTAATCTCCCCACGCCTACCAAAAAGGAATTCGTCCTTGTGTAATGTAATTGGTGCTAATGTAAAGTGTACCAATACCTTAGGGTCAAGTTTGTTCTATAGAAATCTGCACACAAAAAAAACAAGCATTTTTTATGCAAATGGCTTCGCATTTGCGAGAGTTTAAGCTATTGACATTGTTAATGACGATGCCTTTTATTTATCTTTTTTCAAACCCAACACACATATAAAAGCTCAAACTCTCGCTTTCATGATGTTCATGCCCCTTCCTTTGGACGCTGCTTGCCATATTCAGGTTACTCTGAGCCGCGTCTAAAGAAAGTGGCGCGGCCAACATTAAAACGAAAGCACGGTATGGGGGGCTTTCACCCACCCCTCAAAATAAAGGTTCTGTAGCACGGCCGCTAAAGATTAAAGCGGACCTTGCTGAAAAATAAATAAATGAAAAAGCATGTCTACTATTCTTGAAGCGGACCACGCTGCAAATTAAATATTTAAATAGGCAGGCCACTATAGTTAAAGTGGACCCGCAGCTATAACTATTAAAAATATAAAAGCAGGCGGCATGCTGCCTTGTGGGAAAGCACGTCGTGTGTGGCATACTAGAAGATCATTAAAGAAAATAGTGCTCAGAATAGATAAAGCAGGCCGTGTAATAACACAAGTAAAACCTCTGGGAGGTTGGAAATGCATGCAAGGTGGTACCAAGGAGGGACTACTAAGCTTATTTATCAATCAAGGATTTTAAAAGGAGAGTAACAGGAGCCAATTGAAAACATGGGGAAATGGGCTGAGCTTCTATTCCAAACCTCAATACAGCATGCCTCACAGAGCAGCGCATGTGCTGCCCTGACTCAAACTAAAAAAGTGTGTTTCAAAAAGACGAGAAGAACAAAGATGAGGAATAACACATGTACTTGGTCCATACTCCAGCACGTAACACAGGAACGGAAGGGAAGCCTACGGGAGCGAGGCAATGGAAAGATTGCAAAAGGAGTGACACAGAAAATAACCTATAGTATGCGGTGGGTGGGTTGCAAATCCGTTGAATAATAAACAATACATCTTACAGCACAGCATGCACTGTTTTTTTGGTTTTTGTTTTATATAGCGCAAACGTGATCCAAAGGTATCAGGGCACCTTACATGAGCACCAGTTGCGTTACAGATGGACACATCCATTTTATGTTAGGCACATGAAGATTACGTGATTTGCACAGAATCACAGGATGTTGAGCATCCTTGCTGAGACCAGGTTCCCCAGCTTAGAAGTCGACCGCTCTAAAACAGACATTTGAGATGAGCATATTTATAGTTGGTGGTGTTGTAATGTGCACTATATAAAGGTGCTGCTCTTCACCTAAAACTTGAGACCTACCCAGGCAAGGGCTTTAGGCTCGACCAGAAAAGACGTACCGTGCAACAACCGAAGTAAAAAGGCAAATCCTTTTTTTTAATATATTTTTTTATTGGTATTTTCGCCTTAACAAACATATGACATTCACCATGTAGAACATTAATGCGTTTGTTATCGCAAGGAGCCCAGCCTATGAGGTTAGGCTGCAAATGGTACAAGTAGATGAGTTTCCTTGCCCCTCTGCCTTGCAACATTTAACATAAAACATGTAAGTCTTGGCGGTTGTTCTAGGATTAATAGGTGCCAACATACAACACAAAACATATAGGTACTGCCGATTGTTCTTGGGATGGCCGCCCGCCTTGTGGGCATGGTTGAGTTTGCTGTCTGTCTAGTCTCACTGTCACTTCAACTACCCCGACTTGCCCTTGTCAGTCTCTTTGTCAGTGGGCCACTGGTAACTAGAGTCTGTTATTCGTTGTTCATGGGGGTTCGTAGGGGTTTAGAAATTTGTCCAAGGTTGCCCACATCCCCCTGTTGGGGTTTTTCCATGGTGAGTTTCTTAGTGCTGTGTTGTCGGCTCCCCTAAGGTATGTCACCCAGTTCATACACCCCTTGAATGTGGCTTTGGTTATGTCTTTCCATTTGGTGAGCACTGTTTTGGCAGCTGTCGTTAGAAGGAAGTCTAGGAGGTTTCTGTTCTGTTGTGTAGTTATGTCCGCCGTTATGATTGCAGTGGTAAGTGTGGCAAACTCTTCTTTTAGTGTACAGCCAAGGGCCTCATTTATGAATGTGAAGACTTCTTTCCAGAATTTTCTAACTTTCACACAGTGAAAGATAAGATGCGCTAGATCTCCCCTCTCTGAGTTGCAGTTCCAGCAGCGATCATTTTCCCTCAGTCCTAGCGATGCAAGGCGCTCTGGCATCCAGTATGTCTTGTGTAGTAGCCAGAATTTTGTTTGCGCTATCACTGGAGAGAACATGTTTTTCGACGGAGACACCCAAAGGGTGTGTAATTCTCGCTCGGTGAGTGTGGTGTCTAGCTGTGATTCCCAGTAACTGGTTGTCTTGGTGTTAAGGTTTGAGGAGTTAGGTCGGAGGAGTTTGTATAAGTGGGACACCTGGTGGCCCACTTTGTTTATATTCTCCATCGACTGAATAATCGAGGGTTTGTGCTTTATTATTTTTGATTTTGCTAGGGCCGTTTTGATTTTGAGGAAGTTGTAGAGTTCTATGTCCGGTAGGTTATGATGTATTTTTATGTTGTTAAAAGTGCATGGTTTTCCCTCGTCTTCCAGATGGGCTGGGTATGAGAACCCTAATCTTTTCCATGACTCTATATCCAGGGGTTTCCCCCTATATTTAATTCTGGGGTTTGCCCATAGGGATTCCCAGTTCGAGTTTTTAATGCTGTGTTTGAGTTTTCGGTCTACCTTAAGCAGCGCGCATCTTGTGTTTTTAATTATGTGGCTCTTCTTTTGTGCCTGTTTGTTATCCGTGAGGAGAGTTATTGGGTCTGCAATTTTTAGGATGGCCTTCTCAATAGTGACCAGATTGGTGTGTATTTCTGGTTTGGAAGGATCCAGTACATCCCCTGTCTTCCTATGAAGGCCGTCTGGAATGACCTGAAGTCTGCCACGTTTAGCCCTCCTAGTCTCTTCTCTAGGTTTAGCTTTTGTAGGCTTATTCTAGGCTTCTTGTCCTGCCAAAGGAACTTGTTTATCATTTGTTCTACCCTGCGGTGGAATTCGTCTGTAAGTGTGAGGGGGAGCATTCCCGCCAGGTAGTTGACCACTGGTGTGATCATCATGTTTATGGTGTCTACCCTTCCCCACCGAGTGATGAATTTGGGCGACCAGAACTCCAGGAGCCCCTTAATCTTTCCTAGGGTTAATTTCTCATTTTGCGCGAGAGTGGTCTTCAGGTTTCTCCTGAATTGGATCCCTAGGTATTTGACGAACCCGGGTTGCCAGGCTAGTCCCGCGTCACCTATTACCTCCCTGGTTGTGTGTATGTTGAGAGGCATGCCTTCTGATTTGTCTCTATTTAGTTTGTTCCTGGAGTGGGTAGAGTACCGCCCTATGGTGACCATAAGAGCTGTGCTAGAGGTTTCTGGGTCTTCTGTTATTATGAGTATGTTGTCCACATAGGCTGCAATTTTGGCTGTGGTCTTGTTGATGGTGACTCCCTGTATATTCCTATTGTGCCATCACTATCCCCATGAAGCTTTCTCCCAGGTTGTACGCTCGCATGCTCTGTTCTAGGAAGTGCCAGGTCACTCTATCAAAGGCTTTCTCTGCGTCTAGTGTGATTGCTACCGCTGATTTGGAGGATTGTTCGAGAACGTGGCAAAGGACTCTTGTGTTATCATGAGACATACGTGTTTTCAGAAAACCTACTTGTGTGTTGTTAATCAGTTGAGGGAGCACATTGTTTAATCTTGTAGCTAGGATTTTGGCATAAATCTTGCAGTCTGTGTTGATAAGTGACATGGGTCTGTAGTTCTGGGGCCGTTGTGCGTCTTGGCCTTCCTTAGGTATGACTATTATGTTTGCTTCCTTCATGGATTCCGTTACCGCCCCCTCCCTCTCGCAGTGGTTAAAGACTTTTTTCAAGATTAGGGTTAGATTAGTTTGGAAGGTTTTGTAGAAGGAGGCTGTGTAGCCATCTGGACCTGGAGCTTTGTTGTCTTTAAGGGATTTGACTGCCCTTTCGATTTGGTTAATTTTTATTTCCTGTCCTAGCGACAGGGCCTCCTCGTTTGAAATCTTGAAATGAAATGAAATGAAAAGAATTTATAATGCGCAAAAAACAATAACCCGCAGGTATCAAGGCGCCTAATAATAAAATCAGAATTTGAAACAGACATCCTTACATATAGGCTTGTTGAAAAAGGCGAGTTTTTAGGGCCATGCGGAATTTCTGTAAGGATGGAAGAGATCGCAGGTCAAGGGGGAGATCGTTCCACCATTTGGGGGCTAGCGTGGAGAAAGCCCTGCCACCCCATTTAGCTCTTCGTACACGGGGGGTTTTAAGAAGCAATTTCCCAGAGGAACGCAAGCTCCTGCCAGGGATATAATAGGAGATGATAGATCCAATACCAGTGTCGCTATTTTTAGTGATGGCTCTGTAGGTCATGCAGAGGACTTTAAACCGGATTCGGAGTTCGACCGGTAGCCAGTGCAGTGATTTCCTGGCTGCAGTGGCTGAGGAGCGTTTGGGGATATCCAAAACAAATCTGGCTATGGCGTTTTGGACCACCTGTAAGCGCTGTAGGTGGCTCCGGTTTAGCCCAGCATACAGCGCATTACAGTAGTCCAAACGAGAGCCAATTAATGCAACAGCTATTTGTTTTCTTGCCTGCAAGGAAAGATATTTCCTGATCCTTCGCAGGGTATGGATCAAACCCCAGCAGGTCGAGACAGTTCTGTTCACCTGACCGCCCAAATCAAGGGCTGGATCTAGCATCACCCCAAGATTCTTAGCAGATGTTGTGGGGGAGGGACATATTCCTAATGAGTCAGGCCACCAATTGGCTGACCAGATGTTTTCTTTCCCCCCAAACACCAATACCTCAGTCTTCTCCCCATTCAATTTGAGAGAGTTCTGAATCATCCAGTGACCAACCGCCTCCATACAAGATCTAAACTTGGAGGCGGTGGGCACATCAGAATGGGGAAGAGAGACGAGTATTTGAGTGTCGTCTGCATAAGAAACTACCTCCATCCCGAAAGATCTTATTAGCCTGGCCAGTGGGGTCACATAGATGTTGAAAAGGGTCGGACTAAGCGCCGACCCTTGAGGGACCCCACATAGCACTGGTCGGGATGGAGATAGGAACTCTCCCAGCTTGACTCTTTGTTCTCTCCCAATAAGGAAGGAGGTCAACAGATCCAGGGCTGCACTTCTCACCCCCACCTCCCTCAGGCGAGATGTAAGCACTGAGGGGGAGAGGGTATCGAAGGCTGCTGTTAGATCTAACAGGATCAGGAGGGTGGTCTGGCCCTCATCTACTGTCTTGCGGATCTTATCAAGCACGATGGTGAGGGCTGACTCGGTGCTATGTTCCCTCCTGAATCCATGCTGGGAGGAATCCAGACATCCCGAGCTTTCCACGAAAGTAGCGAGATGCTTGTTAAGATGTGCCTCAAGCATCTTCGCAGGGGCAGGAAGCAACGAGATGGGGCGAAAGTTTTTTAGGGTCTCCGGATCCAGGGATGCCTTTTTTAACAGGGGTTTGACTACTGCCTTCTTCCACTCTGTAGGGAAGATACCATCTGTAATAGCTAGATTCATTATGTCTAGCAATGGCGGTAGGAGGGTCTCCCTACATAGCTTAATAATTTTCAATGGACAGGAATCCAGAGGAGATCCCGACTTGATCTTGTTAAGCAGGATCTCCAGATCTTGTAAGGTCAAAGGAGGAAAGGAATCCAGGGTGCACAGTGGGGAGATGCCAGTAGTATTCATGTTCATCTCAACCCGGGTGATAGGTGCACTAACAGAGAGTCTTTGTTCCTCGAGAGCCAGATGGATATCCTGTATCTTGGTGTGGAAGAAGGAGGCGATCCTGTCACATAAGTCCTGCGAGGGGATAACTGGGTCAGGGGCTTGCAGGTTGACTAAGGAGTCAACCGTTTTAAAAAGCTCCTTTGGCGAGGAAAGCGAGGTGGTCAGGGTAACAAAGTAATCTTGTTTGGCCTGTGTAATCTCGGCTTTATATTTCCTAACAAGGATTTTGTGATCCTCCTTATTCTTAAAATCCCAGCTGGCATGCCAAAGTCTTTCCTTTCGCCTCACTTCTTGCCTCAGAAGTCTGAGGGAATCGGAGAACCAGGGGGCGGATGGTCTCTTTCTGGCTCGGCGGCGAGACTGTACTGGGGCCAATTCATTCAAAGCCTCAGTAGTGACCAGTTCGAAGTGGCCAACTGCATTCTGTACGCTGTCCAAGCCAGTAACAGCGAGACTTGTAGCCCAGGGCGCAAAAGAGTCACAGCTAAGATTCCTGAAGTTTCTAGCGGTTTCCATGGCATGATTCCCTCTTTTGCAGGAATCCGACCTATGATGTTCCAGAGTAAAAGGAACCGCTAGATGATCAGACCAAGATAGATGTATCGGATCCTTGATGGTTAACCGAGAATCATTCGAGAAGATGCCATCCAAAGTATGGCCTGCCCGATGAGTGGCTCCGCTAACTCGTTGCGTGAGTCCACATGCCTCCAAAGCCTCAATAAGGTATGATGTATCGGATAAATCATGTCGTTCTAGGTGGTAGTTAAAATCACCCAGAATAGACAGATTTTGTTGGCCGAAATACGGTTCCAAAGCTTGGAGAAGATTGTGGGTGAAATGGGTTCTCGAGCCAGGTGGTCGATATACTAATATCCCATTAAAAAAGGGGCATTGCACTTCCTTTAATGTAAAGTGGAGTGCTTGAAAGCTATCCGAAAAATCGGATATAGGTGCAAGATGACATTGCAAATAGTCCTTATAGAGGATCGCTAACCCCCCACCCACTCGACCCTGTCTATCGAGTCTGACCAAACAATATCCTTCTGGGACCGCTTCAATTAGGTCGGGGTCAGAAGAATCTTTAGCCCATGTTTCCGTGATAAATACTATGGTAGGTGATTTCTCCAGCACCAGCTCTTTAAACATTAATTTATTCTTAACAAGAGAGCGGGCATTGAGTAAGATGCCCTCTACTCCTCCTTTCTTATGGCTGGAAATAGCGGGACGAGCAGAGAAGGAATATTTAGGTGCAGAACAGGAAAACCTACACATAGAGGAGCAACCGCAACGGAAGGGGAGGAGGAGATCATCCGGCTCGTATGTGTGCGAGCATCGCAGCCGATTCGGTTTCAGGCACAGTAGTTGCTGATGGGAGTAGCTATAGAGGGCGGGGGGGGGGTATCGCCGGAGTCCAGAGTACAGCCGTCCAGCGCGTCCTCAGCGCGGACGGGCGCAGACGGGCTGGACTCTGGCGTGACTCCGGCGTCACTATGGCGTCCACGCTGCGCGTATACGCTGCGCGCCATATCCTACTGTCTATATAGGGCTCTGATGAAACCACGTGTCTTCTCCAGCCAATGGCTGAATAGCGCCAATGACCCACCCAAGATGGCGTCCCAGACAGAACAGAGCGCGGGGACCGGGCCGCCCGAATGGCGGTGAGTGCAGACCGATTAAATGCGGCAGTGCGAACCGTGTCCAAGGGCACAGGTGGGGAGCTAGTAATATTAAACAATATTCTAAACCCTATTCTAACTGTTTTAAAATCAGGGGATAAAGAGCGCGAGTCAAAGTAAATGCAAAACGGGGTAATTAAAATGCTATTACAGGCTTTCAGCGCGTAGCGCTATATGCAGGACGAGTATCAAGCAGGAGTGAAAGACTCTCCTACCTGCTTTAAATACTGTCCTCAGTTACTGCCTCTGATGAAACCACGTGTCTTCTCCAGCCATTGGCTGAATAGCGCCAATGACCCACCCAAGATGGCGTCCCAGACAGAACAGGGCAGGTTTAGTCTCTCTAGGTATGAGTTGCAGCCCTCCTTGTCCAGGGTTTTGTCTCTTTTGTAGAGATCTTGGTAGACGGTAATGAGGAGAGTTGCCTGAGACCAGAGCTCTGCTACACCCCGGGATGAAAACGATTGGGAAAGCACAATACCAACGCTCTATACACAATAAGAACTAACATAAGACAATCGGAAGACCCAGCGAACAAACTGAACTAAGCGGCGATGGTCTGGAGTGGCGGCAAGAGGTCGAAAAGTGATTAAGTAGAGGAAGCCGTCCAAGAGGATAACGACCCTCAAAATGGCTCCCGCTAGCTGAAGGACCCAAACAACAGACAACAGACATCACAGAGCGATAACAAGCAAGGTGGAACAGAGACCCTGAGTGTCGGACAGACAGCAAAGTCAGTGCAAGCCCCTCTTGGCACCGCCGTCTGTGGTCTGCTCGGTGACCGTGTGATCCCCACAAAGCCCCGGGTTGAAACAAAACCGGAACTAGCACAGGGGGCCACCATCTTGGGAAGGGGGCGGCGATAAGCACATCAAGTCCAACGCAGTCTCGGGGAACAAAGAAAAGGGAACAAACAAATACCCGCAAAACCACAGTCTAAATAGGCAGCTGCCCTAAAAACGCGAGCACTATCTTCCGACCCCTGAGACCCGGCACGGCGAAATTGGGTGGAGTAAATCACACAAACCCAAAACCGAAAGGAAGAACAACGGGGCCGCCATCTTAGCGGGTTGCGCTGCGGGAGGAGAAATCAGCCGCAGACTGCTAAAGAACCGCAAGATCGGTACAAAGACACAACGGGGAAAGCTCGGGTGAGCACCACAATCTGAGGAATATAAAACAAAACAAAAAAGGGGGAGCCAGCACAGAGGACAGCGTGCAAGCCGATCAAGGGAGTAGTACCAACGCACAAGAAAGGTACAAAAGAGAGGGCCAGCGGAGGGTAGCGCGGCATCACAGAGCCTCATCAGCACAACACTGTCCCAGGTGGATGGCCCGCAAGAGAGAAGGAACACCGTATTCACCAGCCGAGAAAGGGCCCGCGAACAGCGAGGCTCGCCGCAAACCTGACCCCCGAAGAAGTGGCGTGGCACCAGACTACAGCAAGAAAGGAACTTCAGACGAGCCCCGGGTAAGGAGCACAGACAGAGAGACCCTCTTGCACAGAGGAGACCCCCTGTAGCAATAACCCCCTGTAGCCCGGTCACAAGCGAAGGGGAAGACACGGGAGGAGCCGCACCATATCTACACCAGCGCAGGGGCGCAACATAAGAAAGAGTGGTGGGAAAAAACAAGTCCCGCAGCACTCCAACACAAGAGAAAACCAACGCCTCAGGAGAGACTGAGCTAACACAGAGGCCCAAGAGGTGGGTCTTGAGGTCAAAAGACAAAACCAATCATCATAAACACAGCGACGGTGGACCACAACCCAGTCCTCCACAAGATCGGCCTCGAGAGCATTACATAGAGTGACGCCAGCCATGTTAGAGCAGGCGCTCACGGAACACCCCTGCTCTCTCTCGGGAGATCCGGAAAGAGACACGGAGGCCTTGCAGCAATGGCTGACTGAGAGGTTGGACGACCTTGCTCCTAGGGTCACCCCCCGGTCCTCGGTGAAACGGCAATCTGCGCCCTGGTTCACAGAGGCGCTACGTATGGCTCGCAGCCTATGCAAGGTTGCTGAGCGGGCCTGGCGCCATCAATACGATGGGGAGTCCAAACTTGCCTACCGGTCGGCGGTGAAGGCCTATCATCGCGATATTCTTGTTGCCAAGCGTGAATACCTCGCCAGGAGGATTGAGGCATCAGCGAACTCCTGCAAGGAGATCTTCACGATTGTGAAGGAGTTCACGTCTCCCTCCTCTTATTCACCCCCGCCTGTGTCACCCGATGCGTGGGCGCGTGATCTTGCCACCTTTTTCACTGACAAGATTAAGGCCATTCAGGCCTCCTTTTTGGAGAGCACGGTGGAGGCTTGTTGTGATCCCGGGGCAGGACTTGGAACACCGGCCACGCCTGTGGCTATCCTGGAGGACTTTCCATCTGTCTCCAGTGACATGTCCCGGACTCTGCTAGCCAGTCTTAAATCTGGATCCCCACTTGACCCCTGCCCCGCCAAATTTTTGGCTGGGATGGCGGCAGTGGTGAATCCCCTGGTCAACCCGATCCTCAATGCCTCCTTGAGCGAGGGGATTGTCCCACGCTCCTGGAAGAGGGCGATGGTGATCCCCCTCCTGAAAAAGCCTGGTCTTGATGCCGAGGTCTTGGCCAATTACAGGCCAATCTCACTTCTCCCGGCCTTGGCCAAGATCACCGAGAAACATGTTCATGGCGTCTTGTCGAACTTCTTGGAGTCTAACAATCTGCTCCACCCATCCCAATCCGGTTTCCGTCCGAATTTCAGTACGGAAACAGCGCTGGTGGAGGTCTCTGAGATCATCAGGGAGACCTTGGATGGGGGTGGCAAGGCCATGTTAGTCATGTTGGACCTGTCGGCGGCTTTCGACACCGTCCCCCATAAGGCGCTGCTCGCCAGGCTCTATGACATCGGCCTAAGGGGGACGGTGCTCAGATGGTTTACATCTTTCCTGGAGGGCCGCCGCCAGACGGTCTGGGTATCCCAGAGCTCAGCCGAGATGCCGCCATTGGGTGTTGGGGTTCCACAGGGCTCTGTGTTGAGCCCGACATTATTTAACATCTTTATGTCCCCTCTGGCGGCTGTGGTTGAGGCCTACGGAGCCCAGATCGTGTCCTACGCTGATGACACACAACTCCTCTTCACTTGTGAAAAAGATCAGACATTTGTTGGGGAGAGAATCCGGGACTGCTTGGACAGGGTTTTCAGCTGGTTTCAGCTAAATTGTCTGAAGGCCAACTCCAGCAAGTCGGAGGTTCTATTCTTTGGCTGTGCCTCCGATCCCGAGTGGCGGCAGTGGTGGCCGGCCGCCATGTGTCCCCCGGCACAATCATCCTCGGTTGCCAAGAACCTGGGTGTTAAGCTCGACAACAAACTTTCTCTGAGAGCGCACATCCTTGGCCTGTCCGGCACCTGCTTCGGTATCCTCAGAATGCTCCGCAAGTTTCTTCCCCTACTGTCTGCGGAGCACAGACGGATTACGGTGCAGGCGCTTATCGGGTCTAGGCTTGATTACGCCAATGCCCTTTTTCTAGGCCTTCCGGATTACTTAGTCCAGCGTCTGCAGGTGGCACAGAACTCGGCAGCCCGGGCAATTTTCGGTCTGCATAGACGAGCACGGGCTTCTGTGTTGCTGCAGACGCTCCACTGGCTTCCAATTCGGAAGCGGATTGTCTTCAAATCTATGACTCTGATGCACAAGGCTCTTTTTGGCTCAGGTGCTGGATATCTGAAAAAAAGATTAGTTTTCTATCGCCCGGCTCGCTCACTGCGTTCAGAATCCCTTTTTACTGCCGTGGTTCCACGCGTGAGGAAGGCACGCACGGGGGGGCGCTCTTTCAGCCTCAAGGCCTCCCAGTTGTGGAATTCGCTTCCATTGGCACTGCGTAGCACCCCCAACCTGCTTCAATTTAGGAAGAATTTGAAGACGTGGCTTTTTAATCTCTCTGCTTAGACGGTTTTCTTTTTCTTTTTCTTTCGGGGTCTGCTTTTACCTGTTATGTTGATCTTACACTGTAAGTTGCCTGTGAAAAGCGCCGGGACACTCTTTTAGAGTAGCCGAGCGCTATAAAAATGCCTGATAACATAACATAACATAACATAACATACCAACAGGTACCCCAGAACAGAAGCAAAAGGTTTGAGCTCTCCAAGCAAAGCGTGGGCTAAAAGTCATGGCCAGTAATGAAGGTAAAATTTCTCAACAACCAAAGAAAACCAAAAAAGAAGGGCATACAGAGTCCCCTATCAAGCACTAGCCAGACATCAACAGCACACTAGACAGTATATTGAAGAAAAAAGGGCAAATCCTAATGGGAGGTTACAAATGACAACAAGGCGGTACTAAGGTGGGACTAACAAACCTATTACGAATAAGAATCCATCATTTATGAAGGGAAATGACACAAGCCAATGACAATATGGGCAGAGATTGGGCGGGGCTTCTATTCCAAACTCCAAAGCAGCATGCCGCAGAGCAGCGCATGCGCTGCCCAGGCTCGACCTAAAAATAATAATACTACCTTTTAGATGAACCAAGGAAGGGGGTGGCCTCATCTGGCAGCAGATAGGCCTGCCCCGCTTTGCGCTTTGAGCATGTTGATGTGGGCAGCTTGCCCCTTTCGTATGCCATTGCAGCACCTCTGGGTGATGTAGATTGTAGGGCTGATGGTTCTATTTCCAGGGGTTTGGCAATGCCTTAGGAAGTTCAAACCTCCCACAGATGCAGCAGGATACAAAGCCAGACATATTTGAAGTCTTTTACTAAGGCAGGGGATGCCATTATTAACTGGGTTGCCACAAAAATAGTATTAAAGAGGGGCTTACTTACCTGAAACATAGGTGCGATCCTTCTACATGGGCCACGCCAAGACGCAGTAAAGTCTATGACAACCAGCTTCGAGTAGGACCTTGACAGTATATCGACAATATCAGCCTGGAAAAAATTAGCACGGATTAAAACAGATTGTCGAAAATGAACAATCATTGAAAAGTTTGGAAAACGTCTCCCAGTTACCTTTCTAGCTCATCTGGCCTGTACCAGCCATGACAGATGCCTGCCTCTCACCCTACATAAGATCTCACAAGCTAACTTTCATCTTTTGAATTGCGAACCAGTGATGTCAGGAAATAACCCTGGATTATTTTACATACGACTTTTAGCCCAAGGCATATATTGCGACCCGCAAGTTATAACAACAACTTACACTATCTAGTTACGATAGAAACTAGGGGCCCGATTCACAGAATGAACTTAAGACTTAATCCTAAACTTACTACTATTTTGGTATTCACATAATGCACTTACTACTTTTGGCATTCACAGAATGAACCTACTACTTTTGGTATTCACAAAAGTTAGGATTTTGTCTTAAGTCTGTCTTAAGACAAACTTAAGACAGACTTAAGACAGACTTAAGACAAAATCCTAACTTAAGTCTGTCTTAAGTCTGTCTTAAGTTTATCTTAAGACAAACTTAAGACAAAATCCTAACTTCTGTGATTACCAAAAGTAGTAAATTCATTCTGTGAATGCCAAAAGTAGTAAGTGCATTCTGTGAATACCAAAATAGTAGTAAGTTTAGGATTGAGTCTTAAGTTCATTCTGTGAATCGGGCCCTAGGCCCTTGTGAGATTCTCAATATAACAGTGTAATCTTTTACAAATTCACCTAGTGCTAAATTATGACATGCCCCATGTGGCGCAATTACACTTGAGTCTGCAGCAAAATGTTAGATTTTGAACATGAATAACCAGAACATGATTTGTTTTTTGCAGCATGTGTTTTTTAGCACTTTGTAAGGAGATATATTTCAAGTTAAAATAAAGCAGAAGTGCCAATTTTTTATTTTTACGTACCTTGAAGATTTTCACATAATCATGCAAAAGCAAATTAAGTGAGTTTTACAATGCCCTATGTTTGGATCCTTGAAGTTACATTGAGACTACTCTACATGCCACTATCCTGATCCTCAGGTTACTCCTAGCATATATGTGCAGGAATCAATGACATGCACCCTTTGTTCAACACCGAGCCTCCAATATCTGTAGGGTGCTATTTTTTTATTGACTTAACTGGATCTTCTTTAGTGAACCAGACATTAGGGACTGCCTTAGCTACACCGATCTGACAAGCGTAGAAGCCACTTTTATGTTGTATCTTACCAGTACTTTCCATGGAAGGCCAAGATGGCAAGTTTGTGATAACCCAGGCGCAAGGCCAGTCTTATATTAACGCAAAACACCTAACAGCAGAGGGTGAAATCCCAAAAAGAAAAACACTTCAAAATTTCCATTGACTGTCAAAATATCAGATAAACTATAGTGCTCTCACAACCTGCAACTCGCTGCCCCCCACTGAATCATCTCCCAAGGAGATAGACAACAGCCATTAGTGTGGTTTGATCAAGGACTTAGCCTTTTATTCACATAGACACATAGACTCATTGTGAAATGATAACTAATAACCATAGTTAAGCAGACATTGATATGAGAATACCAGCTGTAAAATCAGCCAGATCATACATAACTGTTATGAAAAGCAGAACATAGGGCAGATAAACAGCTCAGAGATTGTGCAAGTAATACAACAGTATCTTTACCTTCCCTTACAGTGGAAGTTTTTCCAAATAATGCAAAGTGCCAGCAGGCCCCTTTACCTTATTTATAGCCCACGCCCTCAACCAAGGGCATACCATATTAGGATCTTCCCCTCTATCACTCTGAGGGATGGGCAGTTTCCGCAGTTCCATTTACCAACACATCCACCAGGGCTCCGCATAGTGCTTCGTCCCAGCCAGTGATACCTGTCACCAGGCAAAATCCCCCAAAATGTTCAAGTTCCAGCATCCCGGGGTAGGGCAGAAAGGTCCAGGACCACCAGCAGGTCAGTCCCCCCTCCCCCTTGCCCAGCGCCCACACAAATCAACACCCCTCCAAGGGGATACATTCAGTAAATCAGTCTACATTTGGGGTAGCCCCCATTTCTGTTACAAGAAATTCCACCACAGGGCAAAGAGGTCACTGGCGAACTTGCCCTCCTCCCAGCTACCGCTTCAGCTCCCCCTTAAGAGCCCTTATGACTGAGCACCTGATTGCAGAGTTGTCAGCCCATGGATGACCAAAGCACCGCCTCACCATGGGACAGCTCCAATACCCCAGGACCCTACTCTATGGTTACTTCCGGATATGCCTCTAACCCTGCTTCCTCAATGGGTATCTGTCTTCTGACTTACTACACCAGCACCTTACCAGCTTAGGCCATACCAACCTCCCTGTCTGACAACATGTGTTACACTCCAACCCCAGTACTGTAACTATTCCCACTGATCTCTACTTCCATCCAAGTAGGGGGCCAACATAAACGTACCCTCGCTCAATCCTCTTGTCCTGAGGTGAATGCACTCCTCCGAGCCCACTGCCATTTTCACAGACTGCCTAGGACTCCATATTCCATGGGGGATACTGCCGCTGGTGGATTTGTTTGGCCTCCCTGAACCCGGAGACTCTGAACGCAAATTCAGAATGTTCCTGAATGGAATGTCCTTGTGGCATGCATCACTTGGCGAAACTGACTCAGGTAAGAGCCTCCGACCGGTCCCAGATTTACATCATGCCAGGAGGTGTCTTACCACATTCATGTAGTGTCTCAGTATGTTCTACTGCCTCAATCAAGCCAAATACCACGCATCCCTTGAACCCCTACTGGTTCTTCCTCTGGTCATACAAAGAACCGTTGAACCCCCAAGAAGCACGACAGGAGTGAAACTGGCTTCTACTTCTATCCTAGCGTCACTCTGTTGGGTTCGCCTACCTTCTACCGGCAGATTGTGGACTAGCATGCTTAAAAGGGGTGGCGAGCCTTCGCCCTCTAGTTCTTACAGCAAGGTGGCTCTCGCTTAACAATACCTAAATGGCAGCAAATTAAAGTTACTTCCTCCAACAATGTGATAGCCCCCTGGAAAGTTATGCAAACGTTCCGTACTTGGAGCCAGGCTATCACAATGCCCACTAAGAAAAATTCCATGCCTGTATCATGCAAATAACTGGCACCTGTACACCTGTTCCTTCCCCCTGGTATGGCTTGGCAACCTCTGCTTCATCTTTCCTGACCTGCAATACCACCCATAGCTGGGGATAAGTCCTACCTCTCGTTGCCTCCCCCCACCGTACCCAGTATCCAAACTGCGCGACCCATGTCCCCCCTCATAAAGAGGTGGAATGCAGGAAATCCCCCATACATAAAAATGTTAATAGGATGCTAGACCATAGCATTATAACGTATGCCATACAAATTGGTGTCCTCTGGTCAGGGGGGTCAGCAAAGAAGAGGACTGGTAACCCAAAATGGAACCAACAAGACTGGCTGGAGGTGCCTAGCCTAGCCCAAATCCCTAAACCAACAACTCCTGTGGCCCTGAAAGGGATCTACCTCCTCCACTGAGAATGGATGTACTCACCTCCTTGCTCTGATCCAAACTTTGAATGTAAAAGGAGTAAGTCCTGAGCCTCCAAGATTCATTCAGGAACTCAAGCCGATACTACAAAGATAGAGGTTGCTGAACTCCAGGCTGCATAAGTCTGCTTCTAGCTGACGAACTTACCAGTTTTTCCTTATATTTTCGCTTGGCCACCTTAATTTCGGGTTGTAACTCCTTTATCACTTTATCTATTATTGTGAGAGGTTGTTGTGATGGTTGGGGCCCTTTGTTCGAGATTACCTTAATTGTTTGTTTAGCTGTGTTTTTATTGCCCGTATTTTTGGCGTATACCACTATCCCCCGCCGCTTCTTGGTGTCTTATAACGTCTATGGTTGGTTTGAAATGTTTTATTGATGTTAGTTACAAAAGACTCCCAGGCCTCTATGATAGCTTGATCTGCGTCTGGGGGTATTAGCAATAACCGGCATGGCTCCATTATGTTGGTGATATGTTTTTCATTCCAGGTTAGCCGTTTAAGGTTGTAAAGTTGCGTTCCTAATGTGAGAGGATTAACCTGCTCTAACCCATTTGGGGGGATGGTTAATGCGAAGGTCTGGGAGTAATGATCACTTTCGACTCGTTCCTGTATTTGGAAATCCATTATATGAAGAAGTAAGTTGGGGTCTGCTAGCGAAAAATAGATTGTTGAGCCTGTTTTCCATGTGACCCTCGTAAATGCTGCTGAACTGTCTAAGGGGCCTCTGCCGTTTAACGTATGAAAGAAGAGGTCGTTCAGTTTTGCTGTGCATTTCTTCCCCATAATGTCTTGTCTACTTTGGTTACCCTGTCTTGGCTGTATGAAGCCCGCTAGGTTTCTCTCCTGTCCTTAGATTAAATTCATATTAAAATCCCCAGTTATCATTATGTTTTCATTTGGGTAGGTGCATTTCAGCATTTTATTTGGCTCAATTAGTTGCCTAAATCTTTGCCCCTTTTGCTTTCCGGCTGGGTGAATGTAAAGATTCAAAATTAGTAGGCTCATTGAGGGTAGGAGGTCTATTTTGGTGCATTGCATCCATGTGGAATCAAGCTTGATGATTACATCCCTCCAAAGGAGATCGGTATATATAAAGGTGGATAAACCCCCTTTTGCCTATTCATAGTGTGTTGGAATGAAGTTTTCTTTACAGCCCACTAATGGAGAGTTTTTTGTCTGCCAAGTTTCTTGAAACATAAGAATGTCATGTTGTTGAATGAATTCCACAAAATCGACTTCTTGTCTTCTTCTAACTTTGTACTTAAGCCATTTACATGCCAGGAATAAATCCTGCATCCCAGCACTTTTCCTGGTGATGGGCCTGGTCTAATTCATACTTTTCCACAATGCTTCAGTTGCATTGCTATGGGGGAATGTACATCTGGATTCACTTCTTCTCGTTGTGAAATGGTGATTGTGATTTGTCTGAGTGAATGTCCCTCTTCTACCTTGAGCCTAACTGATCCGGGCCTTTTGCACCATTTAAAAGGCTCTGTTTCTGCATTTGTTGTTGCAACGGACTGAGGTACAGCGGGGGCTCCACCTTTTTTATCTCTATGCCCCAATTCGAGAACTCCTCCCTGAGCTGCAGAATTTGTTCTCTGAAGCTGTAATCGGTCCATGTTATGATCATAGAATCTGGACCTGTGTTCTAAGGATTCGGTTTAAACTCTATGCTTTCCAAATCACTGGATTGTATATGGCTCAGGGATAGTAGTTCTTCTAGCAATTTTGGTATGAACCCTCTGTTCAAAATGTCATGTGGCCCCCTCGAGCTATATTGCAGGATTAGCTCTAATTGTTGGCTTGTGATTGCCCGTGTTGAATCTGGCTAATGTTTTTTGCCCTGTAACTTGATTTGGCTATTGCTGCTCGGATTAAGTCTTGGTCTGGGGGGGCAGGGTTTGATTGGTTGTAAGAGATGTGTCCTGCAATGCCACTGGAATTCACAGCTAATGCAACCTAAATTCCACCTGGCAGCTGCTCCCATTTCTTGTTTCCTTTGTGCCTGCTGCCTTCCTCTGATTCCACTTGACTACTGGTCGTCTTCTCTTCTGTGATGAGGGAGATTGTGCTTGCTGTCTTGCCCTTGGATATGGATATGATTTTTTTGCATTTCCAGGCTGGATGGTTTTGTTTCTTCTTTCCTTGTCTGGGATTGAAATATACTATACAGTTTCCTTGCTTGTTGGTTTGTACTTATACGGAGTGTTGGGCATTCTGAAATTATTGCCTCCTTTGAGGCGAGATTATGGGATGAACTTGTATCAATCTCAGGCCTAGTTTTATTTTCGGAATTATCTCTCTCCAACGGATCCTTGTCTTTTGTGTCATGCTTGGTTTTCTGAGGGTGCATTGCGATATGCCCTTGGTTGTTTAATTGGCTTTTAATCGCTTTCCTCAGACATTTCCTTTCCCTCTTTGTGAGGGAAGTTGGCACAATGGGTTATTTAGGGCTTCTATAGTCAGCCGTTGGTAAAGCTTGATTAAGTGATGCCTCCTCTTGTGCTCCAGAGTGGGGTTGTTCAGACAAATCGTCGGACATCCTTGAATCGTCTATAATCGGGTGGCTTGAATGTTCTGGGGTTGGTGGTCTCTCTTCGTTACTCAGGACACCAACAACCCTGCCACTTCCCTGCTGGCCATCCTGTTCATCTGTTGCCTGCCTGGAGTTTTTTTATTTTATTTTTAAACAAGTTTTTATTGATTCGAAAATTAGGGCAAAATTACATTAATCAGATATTCACAAATGGCTGCAATCATATCAAGACATTAAGGCAACGCTACACATTTCCACATCCACAATTTGGAAAGAACAATACATATGGCCCCCCTCCCCGACCCCCCTACCCCGGCAGTACCGTCCAGTTACGGGGATACATCCTCCGCTTCTAATTCTGGTGTGTCACAGATATATCCTCTAAATCTGTTCCATGATCCCCATATCTTCTCCCATTTTCGGGGACAACCACGGTGGATAAAACTCGCCTTTTCGGCCACAATTGCCTCATCCATATCCTTGCACCATTTTTGAAGCGTAGGCATTACATTCGTCCCCCACAGCATAGCAATGTTGCGTTTAGCGACAGTCATACCTAGCATCGCCCAGTCTTGCTTTTGGTGATTGAGGTTGTTTGGTTCCCACACATTCAACAGGCAGCGTCTTGGTTCTGGCAGTAGCGAGATTTCTACTGTCTGAGATATGGTGCGCATAACCTTGGCCCAGTACGCTGCGATTTGTGGACAGTCCCAGATAGTGTGAAAAAATGTACCTTCCTCCCCACATTTCAGTAAACAGTATTGGTGTTGGGCTTTCCCGATTGCATTGTATTGTTCTAGTGTGGTACGTGCGGTCTAACACTTTGTGTTGGACCAGTCTGAGCCTTGAGGGTATGGCCGTCTCACGTGGCGATGATAGTGCCTCTTGCCATTCTGACTCGTCAAAGTCGCCCACATCCCGGGACCAGGTTTGTCTCAATTTGGACGTCGGGTCTGGCAAATTGCTGACTAATTTGCAGTATGTTAAGGACGTCGCCCTTCCAGTCATGTGTTCTGTCAGGAATCTATCCTCCAATGGGTTGGCCTCTGGTGCCTGGTGCTATGATCGCCTGAATCGCATGCCGGATTTGGAGATACCGAAACTTCTCATTCTGCGCCATGCCATACTGAGCTTCCAAGTGCGTGAATTTGTCCCTTTTTCCAGAGATCACCTACTACAGAAATACCAATATTGTCTCAATTTTGAAACCCTTCACTGTTACGGAGTCATCCTAGCGTTTGTGAGTCCCACAGTGGTGTCATTTGTGTGATAGTTCCTACGCATTTTAATCGGGCCTGCGCTTGGTACCATATATGATTTGTGTGTGCCATTGGGCCAATCAAACAGGGGGGCCTACGCTTGCTATATAGGGCCAACATCAGTCCCTCCCCTTCTAGTTCCCGCCTGTCTGCTTGGTACGCTGGCTCGTCATTTGGGGCATGTAACCAATAGTTAATTATTTTAAGATGCGCCGCCCAGTAATACAGCTGCATGTTTGGAAGCGCTATCCCCCATCGTACCAGCTGCGCACCTATTTGTCCTGGGCAATCCGTGCCGGTTTGTTCCGCCATAATAAACCGGAGACTTCAGCCGCTATGGCATTGAAGTAGGCCAGTGGGACTAGAAACTGTGTATTTTCAAGGACATATAGAAAACGTGTGAGCGTCATCATGTTGTAGAGCACTGCCTTGCCCAACAGCGTGATGGGAAGGCTACGCCAGACCGCTACATCACGCTTAAAGCGTTCCAGTAGGGGCTTTAGATGTTTCACATAGAACTTGTTAGGGTCAGGCGTTGCGTAAATGCCTAGGTATTTGAAGGCTTCGTCATTATCCCGCAATGGGCAGTCTGCAGGCAGCAATGGTGGCGGACTGGTCAGCACATAAAGTACAGACTTGGACCAATTAATAGTGTACCCTGACACCCTACAAAATTTTTCGCACACATTCAAGAGCTCCATGATGGATTTTCTAGGGGAGGATAAATATAGAAGGACATCATCTGCATAGAGCGATATGCGATCTTCCCAGGTGTCGGTCCACCGAAGCCCACGGATTGAGGGTTCCCATCTGATCCACGTCGCCAGCGGTTCTAGAGTCAGCGCAAATAATAAGGGGGACAGTCGTGTCCCTCGAGATAGCGGGAAGTCCCTTGATATGTGCCCATTGGCCACCACATGTGCCAGTGGGTTAGTATAGAGCAGACAAATCCAGGCAGAGAACTTTGGGCCAAAGCCCAAGTGTCGCAGTGCTGCAAATAAGTACGGCCATTCCACCACATCGAACGCCATACTTGCGTTGAGCGAGAGAATGACTGCGGGTTCCTGAATGAAGGACCTCCGAGCCAACACCGCACGTAATCGCTGCAGGTTGAGTGCTGTGCTCCGTTGGGGCATGAACCCCGACTGGTCGGGATGTATTAGAGATGATAGATGGGGGGTCAATTGCAGCACCAGTAGCTTGGCCAGTATTTTGCCTTCAGCGTTGATCAAAGATATTAGACGATAGGAACTGCAATCCTCCGGGGGTTTGCCCGGCTTGTGGTTCATTATGATTGTAGCCAACCGCTGATCACGTGGCAGTTCTCCAGTCGTAAGACTGTCTCAAAACATGTTCAAGAGGAAAGGGGCAGTCAAATGCACATTTTGTTGATAAAGTTCGATGGGGAACCCGTTTGATCCCACTGCTTTACCGGACGCTGGAGAGCCAATAGCCGTCTGCAATTCCTCAACTGAGAGGTCGGCTTCTAAAAGTAGTGCTGCCTCTCATGTGATTTTTTGGCACAGAAATATCTTTAATGTACCTGTGTGATTTCTCAATCGTGAATGTTGAGTGTGAGGCATATACATGCTCAAAGTGGTCGGCCAACTTTGCCACTATGTCACTTGGTTTTGTATCAATAACAGGAGCAAAAACCCGTCGACCGTGTTGGGATTGGGGTAGAGAATGCTATAAGAACATGTGGTATCCCAACTGGTATTATTCGAAGGCAATTAGTAAGGATATGCATACACTATTGACAGTGTGCACGTGGATGTGAGTGTCCTGAGGCGGAAGCCGGGACTGATTGTTCGTGAGTGAGCAGCAGAACCGTATTTTAAAGCGCACTTGTGTTACTTATTTGCACTTTGTTCTTTTAACTGACCCATTGTTTATTCTGGGCATTATTTTAAAAATTTACCTACTGTCCTTTGCTCCTCCGATCCTGCTCGCCCCATCGCAGCCGATTAGGCGCTGCCAGGGTCCAGAGCTGAATCCACCATCTTAGGTGAGGAGCAGGCGAGCGGTACAGTGCTCGGCCCCTCCCACCTCTGTCCACATAAAAACGCCGATTTCGACCGCGTGCACCGATTGACAGTGTGCACGCGGATGTGAGTGTCCTGAGGCGGAAGCCGGTACTGATTGTTTGTGAGTGAGCAGCAGAACCGTATTTTAAAGCGCACTTGTGTTACTTATTTGCACTTTGTTCTTTTAACCGACCCATTGTTTATTCTTGGCATTATATTTAAAATTTACCTACTGTCCTTTGCTCCTCCAATCCTGCTTGCCCCATCGCAGCCGATTAGGCGCTGCCGGGGTCCAGAGCTGAATCCACCATCGTAGGTGAGGAGCAGGCGAGCGGTACAGTGCTCGGCCCCCCCCACCTCTACGTCCATAAAATGAATCTCCCGCCTAGGAAGCGCAGCGGACGAGCGCAGCGGGCGCGCCGAAGACGCGCCAAAGACAAGCCCGTCTGCGCCCGTCCGCGACCAGCCGGGACTAGGGGCAGAACATGCTGCCCTTCCTATCCATTATTCCAGGGATGACCTTATGAAACACAACAAAGGTCAGGGCCATCTGCCGAAGGAGATACTCAGACGGGTCAGTAGATATGGCATACTGACTAAGGGTTGTTTTCCGGCAGCTCCTGTAAACAGCCAGGTCAATCCTGGTCTGCATCCCCACTCACTGGCAATCCTTTATTTAAACACTCGTTCCCTGGTGAAACACCAGATGGATATCTTCCTTCTGTTGGACATGGAGAAACCGGACATCCTCCTACTCAACGAGACTTGGCTGACCCCTGATTCCGCACCCGATATAATAGCAGCCCTTCCACCTAATTACTATATTATCCATGCAGATCGGGATACAGGGAAAGTGGGCGGGGGGTAGCGGCAGTTATCCGCACAAGTTTGGAAGTCACCACTCTGACCTGCCTAACGTTATTGAACACGGACAACTTAGTGTTAAAGATCGACTTTTCCCATATGACGATGGCATGTGTCCTCTTGTATAGACCTCCTAACTCGATGCCAACATTTCCTCTGGCATTAAGCGATCAAGTTGCTAATTTAGCACTGGATCATGCCAGGATTCTCTTAGTAGGCGACCTAAACTATTGGTTCAATGATCCCATGGAAATCCATCAATCGAGCGAACTCACAGAACTTATGACAAATTTAAATTTCCCACAATTAGTGCTCTCCCCTACTCATTGTAAGGGCCACATTTTAGACCAGGTGTGGACCAACACTCCATGTGTAACAACCCCGATAACCCTGCCCTGTCTTTGGTCAGATCACTTATTTCATAAATTCAATCTATTTCCACCCCCCCCCCCCCGCCAGGACAACTACAATGGCTACAGGTGGTCTAGCTAGGAAATGGAATGCTCTGGATAGAGCAGCATTCCTACAGACACTAGCCAACACTATTCCCACCCCTCATTGTGACATTAATTCCTCAGAAACCAATCTTTCTGGCTGGCTACAAGCTTCTAGTGATTTGGATGCCCCCTATAAAAAAGTCAGACTGGTACGGTGCGCTGACAACCAAAGATGGTTTTCTCCCGATTTAAAAACCAGGAAATCAGCCCTGCGGCAGTTGGAACGTCAATGGCGACGCAACTATGACCCTGAGTTAAATATCGGGTACACGAAGGCCAGGAAGGAATATATGAATGCCATTTCCGCTGCAAAAGTGCCTTATTTTTCTTCTCGAGTCCTTAAATCCTCAAACAGATCCAAGGACATTTTCGCCATTCTTAATGAATTGACGAACCTGGATAGTGTCCGTCCCAGGATAACTCCGACTCAGTCCCTCTGTGACTCACTTAACATCTACTTTAGTGAGAAAATTGTGGACATTAAAGCCAGCATCCCACAGTCTGTGACTCCAATTACTATTGGTATGACAATCAATAATAGTTCTGGCACTCTTAGCAGTTTCCCGCCTATTACCCAGGATCAATTTCAGGAACTGTTAGCAAGAGTTAAATCCGGCGCCCCATCGGACAGTTGTCCCCCGTACATCCTAAAAGAGTGTTTCTCCGCCCTCCCGGCCCCTGCCCTTACGCTCCTGAACGACTCTTTGACCTCCGGACTAGTCCCACTGGCCTTTAAGGAAGCCACGGTCATACCGCTCCTAAAAAAACCTGGGGCTGACCCATCTTGCAAGGCAAACTACCGGCCCATCTCTTTACTGCCCTATCTGGCAAAGGTGTTGGAGGCTCATGTAGCTAAATGCCTTTCTAACTTCCTAGAGGAATCCGGCTGCTTTGAACCCCACCAAGCAGGGTTCCGGCCGACACACTCAACGGAGGCAGTGGTAACCACAGTCCTGGATAATCTTCGGGACTGTGCAGATAGGCGTTCTCCCCAGGCACTGGTGCTCTTGGACCTGTCGGCCGCGTTTGACACGGTCGATCATAACATCTTGATCGACCGTATCGGACAGGCCGGCATCCGGGGCACGGCGGCCCATTGGCTGATGTCCTTCTTGGAGAACCGCTCTCAGGCAGTACGGCTTGGAGACCTAGTCAGTACTAAACAGTCCATCACATGCGGAGTTCCACAGGGCTCCTCCCTGTCACCTCACCTGTTCAACCTCTATATACTCCCATTGATTCAGGCCCTTGGAGATGAGCAGGTGATGGTATTTAACTACGCTGATGATTTACAGCTGTTGTTTACGATTGATAACTCTGAAACCTCCATCTTGCACTTTCAATCGACCATATGGAACATCAAAGCCTGGATGGACCAAAACCAGCTGAAATTAGACCTGGGTAAAACTGAGCTAGTCCTTACTGGAGACAGCGTCAAACACTGGGGCCCCCACTATTGGCCATCAGACTTGGGTCAAGCCCCGAATCCTTCACCATCGGCAAAGACGCTTGGGGTCACTGTGGACTGTGATCTTTCGCTAAAAGCACAAGTGGGCCAGGTGGTCTCTAAGTGCTTTTTTCAATTAAGAAAAATCCGGAAGGTTCGGCGTCTTCTCACCTTGGAGGCAGCTACCCAGGTAGTGATCGCCACCGTTTTGTCCCATCTGGACTACGCGAATTCCATTTATCTTGGTCTCCCCCTCTATTTGTCAAAACGCCTCCAGATGGTGCAGAATTATGCCGCTAGATTGATTTTGAATCAACCTAGGTGGCATTCAGCCACTCCTCTACTCATGAAACTCCATTGGCTTCCGGTGATCCAACGTTGCACCTTTAAAACAGGATGCATGATTTTCAAATCATTACATTGCAAAAGTCCCAAATTCATTGACCAACTTATCACAAAGTACGTACCGTCTCGTAACCTCCGCTCATCCCATCATGGCCTCCTTCAGATACCCCCTTTCAAACGCAAGCACTCTGGCGGTCGCAGGTTTGCAACGCTGGCTCCTTGTCTGTGGAACACCTTCCCTCTTGAGATTCGGACCTGTCAGGACCTCCTCTCATTTCGGAAAGCTTTAAAGACCTGGCTTTACAGACAAGCATATCAATAACTCTTCATTCCACATCTATGATTATGTTACTGTCGATCTCAGCACCAAGAAACCAACCGGTGATAGTGCGCTTAATAAATGTTTTATTAACATAACTATTATCCAAAAGGAAGCAAGGAAACTCTATTTGGTTATAGCATGTGCTCATGCCATCATTTATATAGATACTTTGGGAAAAAAAGCAAAAGGAAGCAATTAGCAGTTGTGACAGCACTGCAATATACAAATAAAACAAATTAAAACAACCCAAATTGCACTTGGTGCTCAAGGTGTGTGAGTGAAAACCACGGTAGCGACGCAGGTGACAAAGTGATCAGCGTGGACGGCACATGGTGACTGGTGCATGAATATATACAGTGAATAGTTGACACAGTGTGGTTCCAGGTAATTTTGAAGAGTTTGGTTCTGCTTTGGTTTGGTGTTTTGTTCGTGAACCACTTTGTGTAGAGCGCCTATGGTCGCGCTGAACGGTCGACGGTGTTTCGATCCACATAACTCTGGATCATCATCAGGACTGGGTTGGGTCGAAAGCAGTGCTGTACAAGAACCCCTGAGTGGAAGGTGTATTGTTTTGTATTTGGGTGCCTATACCACCATGCATCTGTGAGTCCTAGGGCCTCCAGTAGCCCGCTCATACGGTGACTGCTCGTTGTACTTGGTTTAGTGGGGTATCTATCTATAGTGCCGTCCACTATGTCATTAAAGTCGCCCCCAATCACCATCTCTGCATCCGGTAGAGCAAGCAGAAATGCATTAAGTGCAGGATGTGCTATTGCATGTAGGGATGGTGGAATGTAGACTGAGACTAGATTAAACAATTTCCCTTCCCATTGGCAGGTAACAGCCGCAAAGCGGCCCTGGTCGTCTATTCTTGTCTGTTGTATTATTAGCGGGAATTGCTTATTGATGAGTATGCCCACACCCCTAGACCCAGAAGAGAACTTGGAGTGCGTCACCATTTTGTAACCCCACCTATCCATGGCCTTACACGCTGAGCCCATCAAGTGCGTCTCCTGTAATAGAGCCACCGCAGGCACGCATCTTTTCAGGTATTGCAATACTAGAACCCTTTTCACCTTGTCCCCAACCCCCGCATATTCCAAGTTAGCACAGTCAATGGGGACCCTGGGGCTAGCTGAGCCATCTGTTGATTAGTGTCACGTTGGCTTTGTGTAGACATACGTAGCAGAAACAGCGTTTTAAATTCAGCCTGACAGTACAACCTTAATACGTTGACATCCATTCGTTTCACCATGTGTGACCTTATAAACTGTTCCAAAAAACCCAAACGAACCCCTAAGAACAGTACCTTCTGCCCCACCCCCCTCCCTGCCTCCCTGCCTGACAGATTTAAAACTACCCGCCTCCCCAACCAAGCAGAGTGCCTAATCTCTTTCCCAATTCCCAGTGGACCGGGGTAAAAGATAGCAACCATTGCTCTTCAACTCCACATAACTCAATAGCGTCATCAACCTCTCCCCATCTTCCCCGACCCAAGCCACAGGGCTACCTTATGGAGAGATATGTCAAATTTAGTGTATAGCAACTGTAACTGTTCAAGATTCACTAGGACTATGAGGCCATGTTTAACGTACAATAACAATATAGCCTAATAAAAAGGACTCCACTACTTCTCGTGCGCTTAAGGATAGCCTTTGGGAATTCCTTGCATCTTATCATTGTCTATGCATTGGTATGCCCACCATCGGGGCAGCATCACAGTAAGCAATATCCAAAAGAGCAGTCTTTGCTTGGTGTCACTCATGTTCCTCACTCAACGCTCGGTCTCTGCGCCAGCTGCGGTTGTCATCGTTTCTGCCAGATCTACCAGCCTTCTGCCAACCCTCCAGCCATTCCTGCGCTTCGTCCGGGGAGGCGAAAAACCATGTCTTACCTTCGGCCTCAACCCTTAATTTGGCTGGAAAGAGCATGGAGTATTTAATGCCTTGGACAGGAAGCGTCTTTTTGACCTCCAGGAAGCTCCGTCGTTGCTTTGTGACAGCTGCGGTACTGTCGGGAAAGATTGTCACAGTCACGTTGTCGATCTTCAATGGGGGGGCTGCACGCGCGGCCTGCAGTATTGCGTCCCTGTCCTGAAAGTTAAAAATACAGGCCAGAATAGGCCGCGGCGGCGCCCCAGGCCTCGGTCTGCCTCCAGGAACCCGATGTGCGCGTTCCACCGAAAAAATTATTAGACAAACCTCGTGGCTGTAGATGGTTTGTAATCAGATTCTTCACAAACAGGTCAAGGGCTGGTCCCCCGGTCTGCTCCGGCACACCAATAAGGCGTATATTGTTCCGCCGCGATCGCCCTTCCTGGTCCTCCAGCTTGGCCGCTAGTATTTTATTGTCTGCCAGGAGGTGATTCACCTGTTTTTTGAGCTTGGAGGTATCAGTTGTTAATGTTTCCGTGACAGATTGGACTGCAGACATTCTCGTTGACATTTTACTGAAGTCGGCATGGATTAAGGACAGATCCACTGCAAGTCTCAATGCGGGAGTCCACTTTATTTAATGTTGCCATGATGTCGTGCAGCGTCACCTCCTGCTCCGTGCTGGCAGTCTCGCCCTTTGATGGTGTGGTTTCCACCTCTGGTGTTGCCATCTGTGTCTTGGCGTAAGCAAACTTAACAAGCTTTGCCAGGCTAGAGCCCTTGGCGTTCCTGCCGCTCATTGTAGCCGGTTAATTGTGTCCGTGCCGAGTCCTGTGTTATGGTCGCTAGCTGCTTTCCCCAGCAGCGGTCTTTTTAAAATCCAGCGGAGTTTGCAGCGCAGGTAGAGCTCCCAGTCACAAAGACAGGCAAAGTCACATACTAGTACTCTGGGCAGTAGAACTAGATGCACCACAATTGCCACTCAGCGCCTGCCAGGCATACAGTATGGTGCCGCTCCTTGCGATACTCAGGCGCCTCAAGTGAGCATTCCTGTTCACACAAAGGATCCCCCTATCTCCTCAGAGCCAGCGTGGGAACACAGGATCTCCCCGTCTGTAATCAAATGCACTGCCAGGTCCCCCTTGGCCAATGTCCCATAAAATCACACAATGTCCACAATAGTACGGAGCTGGGCCGCCTATCACTCCCTGCCGCTCCTTCAAGCCATAGGTCCCTGGTCCGCCGCTAAACTCGAGGCCCCGGCTCACCACGTTGTTCTAGGCCTCACTGTACCCTCATTAGTAACCAATTCTCAGGTGCTCCACTGGGCCAGATCAGTCAGTTCTCTTTCATTTACCGTAACTGTGCACGGCTTAGTTGCTCCCAATGTTGCATTAGGCGTAAGTGGGGCGCCGATCTCTGTACCCCCGGGACTCCGCGAGCACTCGCTGTCCACCGCCCAGTTGGTCCTGCCGACGCCCACAGGCTAGGCGCAGCAGTGCGGGGCTCGTCAGCGGCCGCAAAATGCACCGCTGGGCTTTCCACAGGATGATGCACCAGTCTGAGAAGGTCAGTTTGGTCCGCGCTGCAGCGGGCACAGACCGCCAGCCGCCCCTCGCCTCTCTCCGATATTCAGCCCCACGCCAGTGGTAGGGCCCTGGGCTGTCTCGAAAATTGAGGCCCCGGCTTTCCTCGCCGCACAGGCCCCAGAGTCTCATACGATACAGCCGACCCAGAGACCTCTCCTCACACACCGGGACAAGCTTGTTCCGACCTCCGGTGCTTCCGCCACTGCAGCTCCCGGTCAGGGGTGAGCGGAGCTGCCGGATCAATCAGCGGATCATCAGGGTTGATACGGGGAGCACGGAGCCTCCCTAAGCTGCGGCCATCTTCATCGGCTGCTAGCTACGCCCCCTGCCTGGAAGTTTTGATGAGCTCTATGGGGGATTCCTTCACGGCCCCCAAAATTTGTGACATCAAACTTGGTGCTGTTGCCAATTTATTGATTATTTGGGGGCAGTGGCAGGTGTGAAATGTGGCATCCCTGTCAAGTTGTACCTTCTTAATCATTGTATTAAGATCTTCCATATTTGCTTCTATTCCCTGTACATGGATAGCTAGGATGTTTAACAATTCGACTTGCGTATCGAGTTTGTTTGCGTGATATGCCATTGCATTTCCAATCGTTTCCATTGTATTTAGTAATTGGGGCCATACGGAAACCATTGAAGGATTCATCGATGTTTCCGAGTGTGTTTAGTTTCATTGTGATGGATGTTCGAGATACTCCATTTGATCAATATGCTCACTTGGTTGTTCATTACTTTGAGGAGAAATACTTGTCATAGCCCCTGACTTCACGGGGCTAGGCTCAGTGATTTCTTGTGTCGGGCGCCTACTTTGTTTAATATGCGTTTCATTGTCTTCTCGTTGATTGAAGATTTTGAGGACTTTAGTATCTGGCGACAAGACAAAGCTATTATAATTGTCTGCCAGACCCTCTTGTTCCAGTGGATATGTTTCTGTTGTTAAAAGGGGAAAATTAACCATTGCAAGCGGGCTTGGGGTTTGATCCTGTTGATCTTGGTTATGATTATTATTATACAGAATGCCTCCTATTTCATTACTTGTCGTTTGAGGTGATTTCCAATGATTTTGCTGATTGGAGAGAAGGTCACAGCTTATTTTAGGTTCCCTATGGACAAGGGCACATGCTAGCTGGTGGTGATTACCTTGTTGAACTAGAGAGGGTGATGGTGGTAAAGGTGGATCTAAAGTTTTGGGTAATTGTGGACTGTTTTAATCTTCTAGTCCAAAAAGACAAATGTTAATCCCCCCTAAGCTCCCTATTTTTTTGGTTTCATGGTTATTGCTGCTCTTGTTGTCGCACGCTGTTCCCTTACTTGATGGATTTAATTAGTTATCGCTGTGCATAAGGTCCTTAGTGGCCTTGAGGTCCTCGACGTCATCATCCCATTCCGTGTTTTCCATAAGGTCCTTACTGCTTCCAGAAGAGAGTCTGTGACATACTTTTAAAAAGTCTGTCATCAACGCTCGCTTACTGGCTTTGGAGCCAGTGCCATGTGCAGAGGATGCAATTAGATCATATTCTTTTACTCCCTTGTTGATTTTTGCTAATTTGCTTCCTGTGTCAACTGCGATGAATGATCTTGGGGCAGGGCTCAATATCCCTTGCTTTGATTTGTTTCAGAATGTTGTAATTTCTTTTTTTGGACCAGGCACTGACTTGGTCTCTGTCTCCGTCTCTGACACCAACCCTGGTAAGTGGCTTGGGGAACCCATGCCCCTGTTCGTGACCATTCCCGCGTCCGTGCCATGTAGGCCCCCCTCTTCCTTTTCTTGTTCTTCCTTGGGGGTTTTCTTCTCCGCCTCTGGTTCTCCCTGATCTCATTGTATATACTCGAAGAGCTGTTAGAGATCAATTGATCTAAGTGCTCAAAGAATTTACTTAAATTGCCAGAGGAGTCTGGACCAAAGCCATGGGTCCTAAAAGATCTCTCACGGTCCCCTGAGGTGTGTCTGTCAGTCTTTTGAGACTGCGGCCTTAGGGAAAGCCTTTGAGAGAACCAGGTGCTTGGCAGGACTTAATTTGAGATGACTAGATGGAAAGGGAGAGACTTTACTTGCTTCCCCCATGAGGCAGCCCTGCCATCACAGCACCCCCAAGACCCCAAGCCTCTTACCTTGAACCACGCCTTTCAGTCTGTAAAAAATCAAGGTTCTGGTTCCGGCTCTATTACTCTTGTAACCCCCTGGTAAAACAAGAGCATGAGGGGACCTCCCTGATCCTAGCTCTGCCGGCCCTGCCGGCTGGCCGACTATCCGATCGTCCGCTTCCTGATGTGCCGTGCCGGTCTACTGATCTGCTGGAGGATCCTGATTTGTGGATTTGTGGGACAATGATGGGTAAGATCTGTAGAGGTCACCATCACTGGATTCACAGGAATCACTGGAAATCTTTTGTCGGCGAGTGGGGCCACGGAGCCAACACGGGCGGAACTAACCGGGCCGCCTCTGCTTTGCTCCGGACATGCTCTCTACAGCTGCTGTCTGACAGCGCTAAACTCGCTCTCACAGTTAACCCGGTTGGCGCAGTTGGCGTCTTGCTGTCTCCGGGAACTGTCTTGATACTCATCAGTGAATTTTACTGCGCACTGCTGCTGCTGTTAATTTCCTTTACTTTCCCGTCACTTTCCTTTTTGGTGTTTCCCTGCTCCACGGCTACGGACCAGCACAGCTCAGCTTCTGCTCCCGCTCCTGCTCTGAATGCGCCCGCCTTTTCTCAGTGTGCTCAGCTGTAGGAAAGGTGCTCCATGTATTTTCTACAACCCTTGCCCCCAAAAACCCACAAACACCCTAAACCTTAAAAATTCCCTTGCAACCCAAAAACCCATACACAACCCAAACCCAGAAAATACCTTACAAGACAAACACACACACACACACACCCTAAACCCTAAAAATACATTTCCACACAAAAACCAATACCCACCCTATACACTAAAGGTTCCTTTGCCACTAAAACCCCATACCCTCCCTAAATCATAAAAAGTCCCTACAACTCAAAAAACCCAGCTACAAGGAGCCCAGGCAGACTAGGCACTCTGGGCAAAAGTAAGGGATTCCAGAAATGAGACGCAATAGGGATTTCCCGACTAGGCGATCTTTGGAAAAGGGAAAAACCGTCACCTTTGACTACTTACAAGCGCAATACGAAATTTCCCCCATTGAGTTCTTTCGCTAACTACAGATCAAACACACATTGGAGGCGGCCATCCCACTAGATACGACCCTTCCCAAAGCCATTGGAGGACATGCTTGTGACAGACCACATGGTCAGAAAAGCGACCTCCCTGATGTACAGGAAGATTGAAATAATCAGCCAGACCCACTGAAAAGTTAAGGATAAAGTGGCAGACTGAAGTGGGCGAACTGGATGACACAGATTGGCAGGAAGCAATAGAGTGCCCTAGGGTGGTTGCGGTTTCCTCTAGGCTAAGCCTCATACAATTAAAAGTGCTGCACAGGACTTACTTTACTAGAGTGACATTGTACAAGATAGGGAAAATCATGGATCAGTACTGCCTGCATCAGTGCAGTGACGTAGGCACTTTTTATCACACACTATGGGAATGCCCCGTAATCATGTTGTATTGGATGGCAGTGATGGACACCATAACCGTGGTTAGTGCTAGTCTTGTTCTGCCTGAGCTTAGGTGGTGTCTCCTAACGTATGGGAGCCAACAGACCTGAATCACACAGGCCAAGCCTGGGCAACCCTTGTTATGCCGATAGCAAAGCAGAATGAGGCCTTACATTGGGGTATAATCTCACAAAGGATCACTGAATTATATATAGTGGAGTGATGCTGTGAATGGTTATAATTTCTCCTTTTTTAGACCTTGTTGTGAGATACGCCTAACATTGAGGGACAGCGGTTGCCCCACATCTTGAGGACTGGTGCAGAGACATGGATATGGCCATGGCAGCCAAAAAAGCTACGTATATCCATACAGGATGCCCCAAAAAATGGGGACGAATGTGGGGTGCGTGGAATAGCTTTAGGGGAGGTATATGCGCACCTCCGACAATAAGTTCAGTATCAGACTAGGAGGAGTGATGGCGAACGTTTTTTCAGTATATACAGTATAATGTACGCCAGATGAACAATATATTTACGTTACTGTGAGAAAAGGATGGAAATTGTATCAGCTTATGCATGTTTAAATGTCAAATGTCGATATTGCAAGTCTTTATTCAATAAAAATGTTTAAAGAAACCACACAAAAAAACATAGCTACCCAGCCATAAAATTTTGCCTGCTCCCCAAAAACCCAAACCCACCCTAAACATTGAAAATTCACTAGCTACCAAGAAACACCTACCCACCGTAAACCCTACATAATCCCTTGCTACTGAAAAACCCACACCCACTCTAAATGCTAAAAATGTCCTTGCTACCCACAAAACCCATCCTATCCTAAAAAAGCCTGGGTAAAGCACTACGCTACGCTCACATAGATTGCGAAGTTTATGCTACTTCGCACTACGGGAATTGCACGTAGCACAGTGCAAACATGCGTAGCGTAGTGCAGCTGTCATTTTTTGCTTGCTCGTGGTCCTCAACATCAAATTGGCGACGGCGAGCAATCAAAATGACATCCCGGCGAGACTTTTTTCTCGTTCTCGATCAGCAACATCAAGTTGCCGATCGCGAGTGTGGAAAATAAACCTCCCGGCGAGCTTTTCAACGCGGGGAGGTCAGGTTTCTCATTGCGAGTGGTCGCGTATGCTCGCGACCGCTCGCGATGAGAAACTACCAGTCCGCATTGAGAAAGCTGTCGCTTGAGTAGAAATCTACTCGAGCGGCAGAAAACAACCGTTTGCACTGTGCAAGATGCAGTTTGCACTGATTGCACAGTGCGGACAAGCATCCGGCACTGTGCAATCAGTGCGAACAGCATTTTGCACAGTGCACTACGCAGTTCGCGTAGCTACGCGTAGCTTGTGAAGTGCACTTTGTGTAGCTACGCGTAGCGCTACTTCGCAAACTACGCCCAGGGTTAATCCTAAACTCTAAAAAATCCCTATCACCCAAAGACCTATACCTACCCTAAACACTAAAAATTCCCTGGCAACCTAAAAAAACATACCTAACTAAACCCTAAAGGTTCCTTTGATACCCATTACCCTAAAACCTAAAAAATCCCTTACAACTCAAAAACCCATACAAAACGTAAACCCTCAATAGTACCTTACCAGCCAAAAATACACGCCCACCCTAAACCCTGAAATATCCTTATCACCGAAAAACTAATTGAAGAAAATGACAGCCTAAAAATTAATTGCCACCTAAAAACCTGTACCCACCCTAAACTCTAAAGGTTCCTTTGCCACACAAAACCCATACCCAACCTCTAACCTAAAAAATCCCTTACCACCCACAAACCCATACCTATCCTAAACAATAAAATGTCCTTTGCCGCCCAAAAACCCACACCCACCCTAAACTTTAAAAACCCATTTCCACCCCAAATCCCTTATTCACCATAAATCCTACAAAATCCCTTACCACCCAATACCCACACCCACCCCAAACGCTAAAAACCCATACAAAGGTTAAAGCCTACAAAATATATTAGAACGCAAAAACCCATACCCAAACTAAACCCTAAAGGTTCCTTTGCCCTCCAAGAACCCACACCACCCCTACAACTTAAAATTTTCCCTCCAGTCGAAATACCCACACCCACTTTAAATCCTGCAAAATTAATTTCCACCCAAAAACCCACACCCACCCTAAATGTTAAAAATGCCCTTGTCACCCATAAAACCCCTACCCGCCCTAAACCCTAAAATATCCATAACCAGCCAAAAAGCCATACCTACGCCAAACCCTAAACATTCTTTGCCATTTAAAAACCCATGCCCACCCTAAAACACCAAAAATCCCTTCCCATTCAAAAACCCACACACACCCTAAACCCTAAAAACACTTACCACCCAAAAGACGATACCCAACTTAAAAATAAAAATGTCCTTGCCACTCAAAAACTCATACTCCCTATAAACCCCCAAAAATCCCTTACTGCCGAAACACCTATACCCACCCTAAAACCATTAGATTCCATGGCCACCTAAAAACGCATACCCACCTAAACACTAAAGGTTCCTTTGCCACCCATACCCACCCTAAAACCAAATAAACCTTCTACTCCCATACCCTTTGCTGGGGCATCTGTGCGCTTTATAAATCCGGATAACATAACATAACATAACATTGAAAATCCCAGGCCACCCAAAAACCCATACCCACACTAAGACCTAAATATTCCATTGTCACTCAAAAAACCATATCCACTCTAAACCCTAAAAAAGACTTTATCAACAAAAAAACATACCCTTCCTAAGCCCTAGAAAATACCTTACTACCAAAAAATGAATACCCAACCTAAACCCTAAAAATTCTAGTGCCACCCAAAAACCCATACACACCTTATACCCTATAAAATGCCTTAACAGCCAAATAAACACAAATCTTGAACCCTAAAAATTATTTATCACCTAAAAATCCCATACAAGTACTAAAACCTAAAAATTAATTACCAACTATAAACCCATACCCACTCTGAAACCTAAATGTTCCTTTGCCACCCAAATTCCATACCCAATCCAAAGTTCTAAAAAATCCAGGAAACCCATTGCCGGCCAAAAACCCACACCCATCCTAAACCTTAAAAAATTTCTTCCACCAAAAAATCCATACCCATTGTAAACCCTACAAAATCCCTTGCCAACCAAAAGCCCACACACACCTTAAAAACACTAAAAGATCCCTTGTCACCCATATTACTCATCTCCACCCTTAATCCTAAACATTCACATGCAACCCAAAAACCCATACCCTCCTTAAACCCCCAAAAAAAACCTGGCCACTCAAAAACCCATACAAATGATTACCCCCAAAAGATTCATTGACACAGAAAAACCCATATCCACCCTAAACCTTAATGGTTCCTTTCCTACCCAAAACCCATGCACACCCTAAAAAATCCCTTCCCACACAAATACTCCTACCCACCCTCCACTTCAAAAATCCATTGGCACTCAAAAACCCACACCCACCCTAAAACCTAAAAAATCTCTCAACACCCAAAAATCTATACACACCCTAAACCGTAAAAATGTCCTGGCCACCTAATAACCCATACCCACCTAAACCCAAAGATTAATTTGCCACTCTATACCTATGCGCACCCTAAAACCTAAAAATTCCATTGCCAACCAAGAACCCATACCCACCCTAAAATCTAAAAATTCCATTGTCGCTCAAAAACCCACACCCACCCTAAACCTTAAAACAATTCTTCCACCCAAAATCCATACCCATTGTAAACCCTACAAAATCCCTTGCCACCAAAAAACCCACACACACCATAAACACAAAAAAATCCCTTGTCACCCATATTACCCATACCCACCCTTAATCTTAAAAATTCACATGCAACCCAAAAACCCATACCCTCCATAAACCCCCAAAAAATCCCTGGCCACTCAAAAACCCATACAAATGATTAACCCCAAAAGATTCATTACCACGTAAAAATCCATACCCAACCTAAACCTTAATGGTTCCTTTCCCACCCAAAACCCATGCACACCCTAAAAAATCCCTTCCCACACAAATACTCCTACCCACCCTCCACTCCAAAAATGCCTTGGCTCTCAAAAACCTACACCCACCTTAAAACCTACAAATTCCCTCAACACCTAAAAATCTATACACACCCTAAACCCTAAAAATGTCCTGGCCACCTAAAACCCCATACCCACCTAAACCCAAAAGATTCATTTGCCACCCATTACATATACCCACCATAAAACCTAAAAAATCCATTGCCACCCAAGAACCCATACCCACCCTAAAACCTAGAAATTCAGTTGTCACTCAAAAACCAATATCCACCCAAACCCTAAAGAAATCCCTTAGCACGCAAAACCGCATACCCACCCTAACCCTACAAAATAACTTACTACCAAAAATCCCATATTCACCCTATACCCTAAAAAATACCTTAACAGCCAAACACACACACCCTAAACAGTAAAAATTCCTTAACAACTAAACACCCGTACAAGTACTAAACCCTAGAAAATTCATTACCACCTAAAAACTCATACCCACCCTGAACATTAAGGGGTCGAATCCGATCTCGCTCGGACAGCCTTCCCAGAGCTGTCCGTACCATTACCTACAGACCGACTTTGACTGATATATTATTGATTGAACTTATTGAGCAAGTGGTGCAGTTCTAAATTTTGAAATTCGTCCCGGGAGCTGGTCTGTCCGAATGGTGAAGTATGATGCGCAAATGTGTCCAAATCCAGAACGACACATACGCTCTGATTCCAGCCACATTTCCCGTACGAGCCGGCACTGTAAACACTGAATGGAGTAATCCGGAAACATTTTCACAGCAGTTTCCGGCCGGCCAAGTACGATGCGTACATTCTACGCGCCAAACAGGTCGCCACCTCCAGCACATCACAGCATGCAGAAGAGCAGTACATCAGGTCCGATTCTTACCACAACACGATCTACACCTACGAGATGAACCAACAATCTACACCAACGAGACAAACCAACCATGTATCCGATCGCAAATGTCATTCCTGTACTGTATGTCTATGACCGAATCAAGAACCGGAACCGACGCGTACATCGCAGAAGGGAAGTCAGACACCTACCACACACAAAAACGTCACAAACCCGTTAAACCTAACACACACATAGGGAGTGGATATCTATCTCCAATAGGATTGTCTACCCCATTGGGGGTGGATGGCCTTCACAATCAGCAGTCTCTACCTATAGGGGGGTGGATGGCTATCATTCCCAGCATTGTCCAGCCCATAGGGGGGTGGATGGTTATCACTACCAGCAGTCTCTACCCATAGGGGGATGGATGGCTATCACTCCCAGCATTGTCCAGCCCAAATAGGATGGATGGCTATCACTACCAGCAGTCCCTACCCACAGGGGGTGGATGTCTATCACTACCAGCATTGTCTCCACCCATAGGGGGATGGATAGCTATCACTACCAGCATTGTCCAGCTCTTAGGGTGGTGGATGTCTATCACTACCAGCAGTCTCTACCCATAGGGAGGTGGGTGGCTATCACTACCAGCATTGTCCAGCCCATAGTGGTGTGGATGGCTATCACCACGAGCAGTCTCTACCCATAGGGAGGTGGATGGCTATCAGTACAAGCATTGTCCAGCCCATAGGGGTGTGGATGGCTATCACTCCCAGCAGTCTCTACCAATAGGGGGGTGGGTGGCTATCACTACCAGCATTGTCCAGCCCATAGTGATGTGGAGGGCTATCACTACCAGCAGGCTCTACCCATAGGGGGATGGTTGGCTATCACTACCAGCATTGTCCAGCCCATAGGGGGTGGATGGCTATCACTACCAGCAGTCTCTACCCATAGGGGGATGGTTGGCTATCACTACCAGCTTTGTCCAGCCCATAGGGGGTGGATGGCTATCACTACCAGCAGTCTCTACCCATAGGGGGGTGGGTGGCTATCACTCCCAGCAGTCTCTACCCATAAGGCGATGGATGGCTATCACTCCCAGCATTGTCCAGCCCATAGGTGATGGATGGCTATCACTACCGGCAGTCCCTACCCATAGGGGGCAGATGGCTATCACTACCAGCATTGTCTCTACCCATAGGGGGATGGATGGCTATCACTGCCAGTAGTCTCTACCCTTAGGGGGATGATGGCCATCACTACCAGCATTGTCCAGCCCATATGAGATGGATGGCTATCACTACCAGCAGTCCCTACCCATAGGGGATGGATGGCTATCACTACCAGCATTGTCTCTACCCATAGGGGGATGGATGGCTATCACTCCCAGCATTGTCCAGTCCATAGGGGGATGGATGACTATCACTACCAGCAGTTCCTCCCCATAGGGGGGTGGATGTCTATCACTACCAGCATTGTCTCCACCCATAGGGGGGTGGATAGCTATCACTACCAGCACTGTCCAGCTCTTAGGGGGGTGGATGTCTATCACTACCAGCAGTCTCTACCCATAGGGAGGTAGGTGGCTATCACTACCAGCATTGCCCAGCCCATAGTGGTGTGGATGGCTATCACTCCCAGCAGTCTCTACCAATAGGGGGAGTGGGTGGCTATCACTACCAGCATCGTCCAGCCCATAGGGGGGTGGATGGCTATCACTACCAGCAGTCTCTACCCATATGGGTGTGGATGGCTATCACTACCAGCAGTGTCCAGCCCATAGGAGTGTGGATGGCTATCACTCCCAGCAGTCTCTACCCATAGGGTGGCTATCACTACCAGCATTGTCCAGCCCATAGGGGAGTGGATGGCTATCATTTCATTTCATAAATCTTTATTTGAATTCCAAGAATTCATAAAAGCACATCCACAAATTTACAGTAGTATTGTAAAAGTCCCTATTAAAATATGATAAAACATGATAAACACCAGACAAATTTTACAATTTACTGAACAAAGGAAAGTCAAGGATTGTCCATCATTTTACGAGCTCGGGTGGCAATTCTCAGGAAAGTGCTAGTGCGGAAAACTATTTCTTCATTATCCAAGGAAAGCAGCATCTGATAAGATGCCCACAGGGAAAGCAGTCTGTGTTTTTAAAAAAAGGGGGTTAAAAACCATTTTACATATTTTAGGTAATATTTACAAAAGAAGAAATAGTGCAAATCAGTTTGTGTGCTCACTCCGTCACAGGGGCATCCTATGTTTTCTATGTTTGGCCGATAGCCTAGGGGGAAATTTAACAGAAATCTCACAGTTCCTGCCCTCAATCGGAATAAAAGGCATCTTTCCCAGTTTGTCATTGGCAGGGTAAGATATATTAATAAAGGGTACCTATACGATTCCCTGCCCATGTAACTAGAGACTGTGGATTTCTTAGTTTCTTCCCTAACCTTTTCTGAGTTGTAAAGTGCATAGAGTGCTTTTTTCAAATCTTTCTTATGTAATGAATCGGCTCTACTTGGGTCTAAAAAGAGCTACCTTTATCAATACTACATAGACTCTGATAGACCCCCGAGAGCCAAGAAATATCCATTCCTCTCTCGCACTTAAGGCAGGCAGTTATAATTTCCTGTGTTAGAGTAGCAGATTTATTCCTCCAAACCGAGTGCCAAAATAGCGCAGGTCGGACATTGATAAAATCACAAATAAAATGCAAATGAAGTTCCTTATGGCAAATATACTGAGAAGTAGAGATCGGTGCAACCAGCAGCTTTCTACAAAACCGATTTTCTTCCTGCTGGATGCACTGATTCTTGGCCAGGCCCAATATCTCTGCCCCATATGTGGCTACTGGGAAACATTGCAATTTAAAAATCTTTAAAATCGCTTCAGTGGCACCTATTTTCTTCGGGCGTGGAAGGCTTAAAATTGAGTTCATGGACTTTAAGAACTTGTCGTGGAGTGGGTCAAATGCCCAGTTCACGAGCCATTCGCAGCAAAGACCATCTCCAAATATGGGAAAATACTGGTGGAAATTAATCTATTGTTCCCTACCATTATAGAATAGAGCTGGCGTTTCCCTGGTCCGCATGACATAATAAACGATTTTTTAAAACTCACACGTAAGTCCAGTCCGTCCATGTACTCTACAAAGCTTTTAACCAAAATACGCAGAGAATTTGGAGTGCGGCCCATAAGGACCGCATCATCTGCGTAAAGGAGTACAGGTAATGGTTTACCATTAATTATAGGGATTATCAGCAGTCTCTACCCATTGGGGGATGGATGGCTATCCCTACCAGCATTGTCCAGCCCATAGGGGGTGGAAGGCTATCACTACCAGCAGTCTCTACCTATAGGAGGTGGGTGGCTATCACTCCCCACAGTATCTACCCATAGGGGGATGGATGGCTAGCACTCCCAGCATTGCCCAGCCCATAGGGGGATGGATGGATATCACTACCAGCAGTCCCTACCCATAGGTGAGGGGATAGCTATCACTACCAGCATTGTCTCTACCCATAGGGGGATGGGTGGCTATAACTCCCAGCAGTCTCTACCCACAGGGGGATGGATGGCTATCACTCCCAGCATTGTCTAGACCAAAGTGGGATAGATGGCTATCACTACCAGCATTGTCTAGCCCATAGGGGTGGGTGGCTATCACTACCAGCAGTCTCTACCCATAGGGGTGTGGATGGCTATCACTCCCAGCAGTCTCTACCCATAGGGGGATGGATGGCTATCACTACTAGCATTATCCAGCCCATAGAAGTGTGGATGGCTATCACTCCCAGCAGTCTCTACCAATAGGGGGGATTTCACTACCAGCATTGTCCAGCCCATAGGGGGTGGATGGCTATCACTATCAGCAGTCTCTACCCATTGAGGGGATTGATGGCCATCACTCCCAGCATTGTCCAGCCCATAGGGGGTGGATGGCTGTCACTACCAGCAGTCTCTACCCATAGGGGGTGGCTGGCTATCACTCCCTGCTGTCTCTAACCATAGGGGGATGGATGGCTATCACTCCCAGTCCCAGCATTGCCCAACCCATAGGGGATGGATGGCTATCACTACCAGCAGTCCCTACCCCTAGGGGAGTGGATAGCTATCACTACCAGCATTGTCTCTATCCATAGGGGGATGGGTGGCTATCACTCCCAGCAGTCTCTACCCATAGGGGGATGGATGGCTATCACTACCAGCAGTCCCTACCCCTAGGGGAGTGGATAGCTATCACTACCAGCATTGTCTCTATCCATAGGGGGATGGGTGGCTATCACTCCCAGCAGTCTCTACCCATAAGTGCAGCATTGTCTCTACCCATAGGGGGATGTATGGCTATTACTCCCAGCAGTCTCTACCCATAGGGGGATGGATGGCTATCACTCCCAGCATTGTCTAGACCAAAGTGGGATGGATGGCTATCACTACCAGCATTATGTAGCCCATAGGGGTGGGTGGCTATCACTACCAGCAGTCTCTACCCATAGGGGTGTGGATGGCTGTCACTCCCAGCAGTCTCTACCCATAGGGGGATGGATGGCTATCACTACCAGCATTATCCAGTCCATAGTAGTGTGGATGGCTATCACTCCCAGCAGTCTCTACCAATAAGGGGGCTTTCACTACCAGCATTGTCCAGCCCATAGGGGAGTGGATGCTATCACTATCAGCAGTCTCTACCCATTGGGGGATGGATGGATATCACTCCCAGCATTGTCCAGCCCATAGGGGGTGGATGGCTATCACTACCAGCAGTCTCTACTCATAGGGGGTGGCTGGTTATCACTCCCAGCATCCTCTACCCATAGGGGGATGGATGGCTATCACTCCCAGCATTGCCCAGCCCATAGGGAGATGGATGGCTATCACTACCAGCAGTCCCTACCCATAGGGGAGTGGATAGCTATCACTACCAGCATTGTCTCTAGCTATAGGTGGATGGGTGGCTATCACTCCCAGCAGTCTCTACCCATAGGGGGATGGATGGCTATCACTCCCAGCATTGTCTAGACCATAGGGGGATGGGTGGCTATCACTACCAGCAGTCCCTACCCAAAGGGCAGCATTGTGTCTACCCATAGGGAGATGGATGGCTATCACTCCCAGCATTGTCTAGACCATAGAGGGATGGATGGCTAACACTACCAGCAGTCCTGCCCATAAGGGCAGCATTGTCCAGCCCATAGGGGATAGGTGGCTATCACTACCAGCAGTATCTACCCATAGGGGGGTGGATGACTATCACTTCCAGTCCTGTCCAGCCCATAGAGGGTGGAGACTGAACACCCCCACCCCCTATCATGCCAATATTGTGGTATGTGTCCACACTGCTAGCAATAGTGACACAAAAATGGAAAATTCACTGAAAGCCCCATCACAGTTGTGACCAAAAGGTGAGTGTGGGTGCAAACCCCCAGCATTTGGAGGCAAAATGGGTAAATGGGGTCTAACCCCATCACTGCAGTTACCAAAAGGGGAGTGTTGGGTCAAATCCCCAATATTGTGAGGCAAAATGGGGAAATGGGTTCGAATCGCCCTCACTGCAGTAACCACAAATGCTACAGGGACTACAGGTTATGTAGAAAAAGGGATGGGAACACACAGGTATGCTCACAGGCCCAACACCATGGGCATATCAATATTAATGAATAACACACTGCCTTGAGGTGACTTCACTCATGTGCAAGGTCAGCTGTGTCAAACATTGGCTTTGCATGGCTCTGTCATGTCAGTATAAAAATCGGACCTAGAACCAACTATTACAACACACAGAAACCTCTGGTCACATCATCCTGTGTACAGGAGTGTCTCTCAAGTCATCTGCACATACCCAAAACACATGTCTAGCAAGTTGCACCGATGACACAGATGACTTGTTCATCATCAATGTGCTAATCTGCATGTCCAGTCGAGAGGGGCCTACAGTCAGAAAAATGTACAACGTGCACAGATGTCGGCACAATATATGTGCAACAGTGTACGCTAAAGATGTGAAGTGGTGAAAAGAATGTCACACTCCCTGTGCCAAATGATTAGGATCATGACAACCTCAAATTACAGTCAATGATGACATGGATACACACTGTAATGGGACACATATACCTTGGAACACATGCAGTCCATCACATCACCATGTTACTTATTGTCAACAAACACTATTACAACATCAACTTCAGGACACTCATCAGCAACATCATGTACATTAAATGCAAATATACAAAATAACAAAAAGAAGCTTTATTCAGCTTGACAAAAAATAAATTGAGAGATCCTGATTAATCAAAAGCCTAATGACCAGTCCATGTCAACAGTCCTTCATGGTTGTTCCCTGACAAGTTGTCTCACATTGCTTGCCCGCACTGACATGACTAGAGGACATCTCCCCTTGGAGGGGCATCCATAGGGGCAGGCCAGGCACCACAAGGACAAGATTAGCGGATACCAGTATAGGGCAGGGGAGGTGTGGTGGTAGCAGGAGTCTCTGTGGCAACTGCATCTTGGGGATGGTGTAACAGTGTGTGGGGGAACCTGGGACAGGGTGTGGTGGGGAACTTTTGGAGTGGTAGCCTGGGTGCTTGAGGACAGATACTATGTGGTGGGAGTGTGGGATTGTGGTGGGGTTTGGCTTTTCCTGGTCCTGGGTGATTTTCGGTGAGGGCCTCAGTGTTCCAGCTCCTGGTGGAGGGTGTGCGTGTGGTGGGGGATCTCCTCTCTGTGTGTGGTGACCTCCTCTTCCCCTTGTGAGTTGGGTCAGATGGATCTGTGGGGAATAGGCCAAGGTCACAGAGGAAGAGCTTCTGGGAAGGGGGGGGGGTTGTAGGTGAGTCAAGGGAAGGGGTTTTGGAGGGAGTGATATCTGAGGAATGCAGAGTACTTTTGGATGGCTGTGTGTGCTTTTGTACCCTATTCCCTGTGTGTGTGCCATCAGTCCCCTGAGTGTGCATGCTTGTTAGTTTTGGCTTTGACTAATGTTGCTGTGTGCTGCTTATGTCTGTTGTGGTGCATGCAAGTGCCTGTGTGAGTGTGTTTTGGGCAGGTAGGGTAGTAGGGAGTGTGGATGGGGCAGAGGTTGGAGGGGTGAGGGAATGTTGGAGGAGGGACACTGCTACCGTCAGTGAGGAGGCCATGGACTGATTGGTCCGCTGTAGGGCAGACATGTGTGATGACATGCCCTCCGTGTATGAAACCAATTGTGTCAAATGACTGGTGTGGGCATGGAGGACACTCAGCATCGATGTCTGCCCCACATGGATCTGCTTTAGCAAGGTCACAAACTCCACACTCAGGGCAGCAGGGGAGACAGAGGCAGGGGGTGTGGTGCCTGGACCACAGGAGACATGCTCCCTTACACAGGAGGCTCGACGGACATCTCGGATGGGAGCAGCCAGGAGGGTGGTGATGATGGTGTTGGCGGGGACAGACTCGCAAGGGAGACATCACTGGAGTTGGAGTGTTCCTCAGCTGACGTTGATGTTGCTGAGCGTCCCTCAGTGTCGCTCCCCTCAACCTCCGTGCCACTGGGTCCCTCCACCTCCTCCACAGCGGACCCAGTCTGGCTCTCCGCCTCCTCCTGGTCTGTGGAGCTGTCTCCTCCAGTAACCGTAGATGAGGCTGTGAACAAGGAGGAGAAACAGAATCACATCAGTCACCTGTATTGACTTGACATGTGAGTTTAATAGCAATACATCACAAAGCAAGCCCTTGCATAGTTCAAAAGCCACTGTTAACTTGACTGACACATATGTGAACCAGGCATTTGTCAGTCTGCCAGTGAACCATGCTTCTCGTACCCATGCTGGCAATGGACCCATCTGTCAGATGTATGTATGAATTCACTAATTACATGGGCAAGCTTGTCTCACGTTGCCTCTTGTCTGATCTGCAATGATTGTGAGTGTCATGTGTCATTACACACTTGTCTCATCTCATGCAAGTGGCTCTGTAGTTGGCGCAACTAATGGGATGGCCAAAGTCATTGTTGACATGATGAACATACTTCCATCCTCAGATACCATGATGAGCACATGTCTTGAAAGTCAATGCAAGAATGATGTACATGCATGACAACAGACATGTGATAAATCTGCACCCTCCAGATTTTTATGTGACACACCATGTCTCAGGCCTGTCTGGCCAATCAGTCAGTACTGACTCCAGTCACAGGTGCAGTGCATTCAGACTTAGCAGCATGCACTGTGTCACACTCATGCATTCACTGTTAAAGCAACCTCTGTAGTGGACAAGTTTACATGTCCACCACATGCTACACACACTTTAAAACATTTGATGATCCCACATTGACCTCATGAGACATTTGAGTTTGTGGTTCAACAAATATGTATACATGAACATATTGCATGCTCCCAAGAACAAAGTAAAGCTGCATACACATATATGATGAATCCACCATTAGGCACAGTCAAGGGTCAACGCACATGTTTAGTCCTGTGTGCTGAGACAGTTTCCACATATAAGATGTCTGTCCATCAGAAACATGTTTGTCACTGTTGAAATCCAAAAAGCTATGCCAGTAAACACATGATTACTAAATTCACAATGAGCAAACTGTTGACTGACACCCAAGATTAGGAGGCCACAGTGTCTCAGATTGCTGGAGTTGGCATACCTGTCCTTGATCCATGTGAAACATGTGATTACCTGGGGCACTAGGCAGGTGACTACACATTTGTTACGCTCATACATTTCATTTGTCTGATGCCTCAACATCGGTCTTACCTGCTGCATGGGTGTGCTGTAAATACCTTAGACTCCTATGCTGAAACACATCAGCGAGTTTCACATTAATGTATGGGACACACAGAGTACAGGTCATATGTGTCAGTGAATGTGCTGAAAAATGGCAGACAATTGCCTCACTCATGATGCTCAAATCAATGCACCTGTTGCAGATGTTGTTCTCAACATCAACCCTGGTCGACAGCAAATACATGCAACCCAAATGACACATGTCACAGACTGAAAGGGACACACCTGGTAATCAGATGGAATCGGTCATCACCACATTTAGCCATCTGAGTCTTGTCTCAGCAGACAGACGAACTGTGGGGATGTTACCAGGCTGAAGGAGTGTGAATTTCATGTTAGACATAGTTCACAAACAAGGAATTAACTTACCCCTTCCTTTCTGCTGTCTGGCCTTCAACTGCCTACCCAAGTCAGGGAAGACCACCATAGTATCCGGAGCATGTGGGGGGGTCAGTATCCATCATCCACCCCTTCTGCGAGGAGGCGACAGCTTGAGCTGGACTCTGCAATCTTCCGGGTCCAGCCACGAAGGTAGTGCCACCTCTTCTGGCAGTGGCGGATGCGGCCTCTGAAGACCCCCACAGATCTCACTACCCGGGCGATGGTCTGCCAAATCTCCAGCTTCTGATGGTCATCAACCTGTAAGGATGACAAAGTCAGACCCCATTGGTACACATGCAACATGTTTGTTGATCACACCATTGGGCATACATGTCATTGTCAGAAGGGCATATGATGGATACAGGTAGTGCAATTATGGTCATGGGCAGTTGTCCTGTGTGCAAGGCTGCATTAACAACATGGGAACAGTGCATGGAAATCCTAACCATGAAAAAATATGCTTTTTCATCACTGTACCTATGCAGTACATGTCTCTGCACACATTGAGACTTACAATTACTCGGTGTGCATGTTTGCCCTTGGTGATCAGAATGCCAGTAGTGTCAGTCAGATTACATGTACACAGGAAAGGGCAGTGTACTCAACACTCACCTGCTCCCCTGGTTTCCCATACAGCTTGCAGTACTGTGGAAGGAGGCTGTCCATCAGGGCCTTGTTCTTCTCCTCAGTGAATGCTGGAGCCATCTCCACAGTCCGTGCCATTGCAGAACACAGAGGATGCAGAGACAGCAGCAGTGGAGGTTAGAGATGTAATCCTATGGCATGTAGTGCAGGCAAGTGAAGTCTCTGGGGTACAGACAGCCTTATATCTGTGCTGCAGAGGCAGAATCTGTTCCATGCGTCAAAAGAGATAGGTCCGAGACATTTGCATCATCCGAAATCAGCCAATCCATGACATTGCACGCATAGTACATGCCTTCCGCGTCATTCAAAATTCTGTATCATGACACCATTGACTTTGATACATTGTTGTTGTGAGCCAACAGAATCTGTTTGCACATGATTCGTACACGTAGCAAAACCACGTCCGTCTCCATGACAGTCAATAGCCAATGCGTGCGCACGGCTTGGTCCGTAACTGTAGAACGCGTCTTATGAATACTCACCCGCGTCAGTCTCCATGACAGTCAATAGCCAATGTGTGCGCCCTGCTTGGTCCATAGCTGTATGATGCGTCTTTTTAATACTCACCCACATCAGTCTCCATGACAGTCAATAGCCAAGGTGTGCGCCCGGTTTGGTCCCTAAGTGTACAACGCATTTTATAATACTCACCCACGTCTGTCTCCATGACAGTCAATTGCCAAGGCGTGCGCCCGGCTTGGTCCCTAAGTGTACAAAGCCTCTTTAGAATACATACCTGTGTCTGCGTGCGCCCGGCTTGGTCCTTATGTGTACAACACTTCTTTAGAATACTCACCTGCATCTCTCACCATGACAGTCAATAGCCAAGGTGTGCGCCTGGCTTGGTCCCTAAGTGTACGACACGTCTTTAGAATACTCACCCGCGTCTGTCACCATTACAGAAAACAGTCAAAGGATGCCACCCACAATATTTTCGCAGCGACTCATGTGCCTTACAACATACAAACAGCCTGTCATTTAGTATATGAAATCACATTTCACGCATCATGACGTGTGTGTACATGGCTTCACATTTCATATTGTAGGGAGCACATTGTGGCACACCCTCCCTGGCTATGCCATGTTTCATGGGGACAAAAACCATTGTGTGTGATGCCCATCACACTGTCAGTGACAACTTTGCAGATCACCACCCAAGGCCAGTACACAGTTCCAGGTGACCATTGTGTGTTCACATGTTACATATACCCTGACTTACAGCTTCAATGGACTGTGTGTAACAAAGTGTTCTTGAGCTACCATTGTGAGGTTAAACCAGAGTATTTGCATATTGTGCTACACACATGTGCCTTTTGGTATGTGGTAGATGTAAATCATTTCCAACATCCATCAGATTATGCAATGTGGGTTGCTGTTGGGTCTGTGTATCACAGACATCGATGTTTGCCATGCAAAGTAATCTGGGAGCACATCATGTGTGTTTCATGGGTGTGATGGTACGTGTACATCAGGCGCTATAATAATGACAGTGTCCATGTGGCATTACAAGATCCCTGTGTGTCGACCTTACAAACACCTGTCATTTGGACAACACATCTATCCTCAATAGTCACTGAGGTGTGGGTTTGGTTTGTGACATTTGCTCAAATGTACTGTGACAGACCCCATATATTGTTCACAGCACACCATCACACTTGTGTCACCATCAGGAGCTGAAATGGTCTGTGAGGGGCACATAACTAGCATATGTGCCCATGCTCAACAGCACATACATGACTTCATTGAGTCTTGCTATAATGTAGCATGGGAATTATTGCATGTTCATTGCCACATATGAAATCAAAATGTTAATCTTTCTTTGCTCACCTATGTACCGCAGGAGAACAGTTGTCTACAGACCCTTCCCAAACCTAGAAACCATGGCTGAACATGACAGCATCCGATGTTACCTCTTCACCAGACCACTAATTGAAGATTTGGCTGAGCAGTTGGCACCACATTTGCAACCTGGACGGCCATATCCATCAGTGCTGACACCCAAGGTGAAGGTGATGGTAGCCCTACATTTATTTGCCACAGGAACCTTCTAGTACACTGTGGCTACTACTGGCGGGATGTCCCAGACAATGTTTAGCCGGGGAACAACCTTTACAACGCAACTTTTACAACGCACTACCATTACAACGAAACTTTTACAACGCAACATCCATTACAACGCATGTTTTTCCAATGCAACCATTACAACGCATGACACTACAACGCACACCACTACAACACCTGTCATTAAAACGCAGTCATTACAACGCATACCATTACAACGCATAGCATTACAACACATAGTACCCCTACACTATCCAACACTTACCCTACTGTTGCACCCCCTGGAGTTAGAATAGTAATTTTTACCCCTACACTATCCAACACTTACCCTACTGTTGCACCCCCCCGGAGTTAGAATAGTAATTATTACCCCTACACTATCCAATACTTACCTTACATGCAAAGTAATGTTATGCGTTGTAATGGTATGCGTTGTAAAGGTAGTATGCGATGTAATGGAATGCGTTGTAAAAGTAGTTTTTAAAAATTCATTGTAAATGCATGCGTTGTAATGGAATGCGTTGTAATGGATGTTGCGTTGTAAAGGTAGGCGTTGTAAAAGTATGCGTTGTAACGTCATACATCCTGTTTAGCCATGTGCTAGGTGATGTTTTGGAGGCTATGATGATTTTGCTAAACCGGTACATCAAATTCCTAGTACCACGACCATTTACTGATATCAAGAGTGACTTTTATGCTCTGGGATGGATGCCAAATGTAATTGGCTCCATAGATGGGCCACATGTAGCTTTGGTACCACCACAAGCAAATGAACAGACATATATGAATCATAACCATTTTCACTCCATCAAAGCCCTGGTGGTATGTCTGCTGACATTACAATCTCACATGTCTGTGCACGTTTCCCCGGACCCGCACACGGTGAATACATCATGAGGAATAGTAGGATCCCACAGATAATGTCCCAGCTGCAATACCAGCATGCCTGGCTTGTTGGTGTGTAATGTCTGCTTACCTTGTGTGCTTTTTGTATCGCTGGTTTTTACCCTCTTCTGAGAACCATGATATATTTCTTTGTTTGTATGTAGGTGACTCCGGATACCCCAACAAGCCGTGATGGCTGACACCACTCAGGAACCCTGTAACCCCTGCTGAGATACGTTTTAATGAGGCACATGGGCGGACTAGGCAAGTGATAGAGTGGACATTTGGACTACTGAAAAGCAGATTCCGCTGCCTGGACCAGACAGGAGGGGCCTCCAAACTGCACCTGAAAAGGTGTGTCAGATCATCATTGTGTGTTGCATGCTACACAACCTGGCAGTGAGGGAAGAGCTACCTCTCATCTAAGATGATGACGACCGGCAGCCTCCAGCAGGGGAGGATCCAGCCCTGGGTCATGTTGCCAGTGATGATGAGGGTGAGGGTAATATTCGGAGCCAGCTCATCAACAACTTTTTCTCATGATTGTGAGTATACAGTGATGACTTGACTCAGCTCTTTTCTTTGCCTGACATGTGTATGTAGTGCAATGTTTCTGCATATGTGTGGCTGTATGCTACTTGACCTGATCCTTGCAGTATGTGTCTGTTGAGTAGTATGTTCTCCATTACAGTGTTCACATGAGTCCTAGGTTGTTGCCACGAATCATGTGACTTGTTTGTGGAATGTCTATTGGAGATGTATGCAGAGATTTAGGTATTTCAATACTGTTCTCTGTCTGTCCTTCACATGGTCCTTTGGCTGTTGTCTGATATTATGTGACCTCCAGAACACACAATGCTGTTACAGAGTGCAACTTTTCTTTGAAACCGGATGCGGTGCCACACAACCCAGTGCTGACATTTCTAACCCTCTTGGTTACTCTATGCACATTGCAGAACACACAACAGAGCAGACCAGGTCTGAAAAAGGTGTTCAGTTGTAATGGCGAATGTGCAACAGTGGGTGCATGTATGCACGTATGCTGGTGAAAGCATCGGCTAGAGAAATCCCATCAGACCACCCTTTATGGCGGAGTTAACGTCATGTGGGATATTTGTTGATCATTCCATACCACAACCGACCATATAGTGCCGATATGGAAATGGATGTCAATAATCTAGCCGTGATGTCCCTTATGAGGTGGTGTTTACTAAAGTGCAGTGCTCAAATAATAATGATAAATTAAAATTGACTACACATGCGCTGTATCTCATTCAAAACGCAATCTATGTGTCAAATGTTAAAAACACGCCGGGTAGTAAGACTACCCCATGGCGCAGTGTAGGACGGTCGACATGTTTCAGCCTGTGGGGCATTGCCCCGGCTTTCTTCAGGACCATAGACAAAAAAGGCTACTGCAACTATAAATAATAGGTTGAGTGAGACGGACAATTAATGTACTCAAAAAAGGTTACATATCTACCAGGAACCATCACAATTGAATGCCCACTGGAAGGAGAGAAGAACATCTTCTTCCTAGAAAACAAAAATGTTTCACAAAAACACTACATTACACACAAACACCCGTATGAATACACAAAGACAATACAAACAATGCACACCTGACTGAATAATTTGCATTCAGTATTGTATAAACAAGCATAATAACTTAAACACCATGAGGCATTTCCTCACGATGCTACTCACCCAGCTTTGTGTGGGTGAAGACCTCACCTCACACGGCAACCGCTCGGGAGTGTGAAGCCCCGCTCTATAGTGCAGAAAAAGAGGACACTATAAGCATAAAAGTCTGGAGTGTCCCCGCCAATTGCTCTACACAACAACCCAACAGACGTGTGATAGCAACCCAACTGTACAACCAAGACACTAACCCACAGCCAGACACCTGAAAAACAATTGGTGTTTCTCTTGTTAAAAAACATCTAGAACTAAGCCTCTGAATGGCTTCTTAATAACTCCCAGATACCTGCCTAAAATCACAGTATATAATTAGTGGTAGGAGTTCCTAAAGACAAATCTAAGAATTTATCCATAATAAAGGGCTGCTCGAATGCCCAGAAGTATCAAGCCACAGAATCCTAAATGGGTCTCCGAGTCTGATGGGCTTGTGGGGCCGTCCAAACTCTTCGGCTTGAGTTTGCTCAACTTAGTTAAACCGAAGGGGGCTAACTGATTGCGGAAAAAGACAGGAGACTCACCTGTCCGTCGGTGCTCCCGCTTAGTGTGTCGAGCGGCAGTGGAGGTGTTTAGTCAAAACGCCCTTGGTAATTATATAGCTGCCAGAAAACGAATGGTGAGGCAGATTAGGCGTGTGGGCAAAAACGCGAGAAGGAGAAACACTGCTCTTTTCGCACATGCGCAATGACATCAAACTGACGAGAGATGTCATATAGTTTTAATTTACATTATTCGATAACAGACAAACAAAGGATTGTTTAACCCCTTCGACGCTCATGACGAGCTGGGCTCGTCATGCAGTAGCCTCCTGCTACGCTCATGACGAGCCCAGCTCGTCATGAATGTGCGAGGATCGCGAAATCCCAGCACAGCAGGGGAATTCCCATAGCATCCAAGAGGTTAAAGATAGCATCCTGCGAGATAGGATGGGTAGAGAATGAAAAGTGGCTTGTGGAAGATTCGCTCAATCCGCTTTTCATTCTCTACCCATCCTATCTCGCAGGATGCTATCTTTAAACAATCCTCTGTTTGTCTGTTATCGAATAATGTAAATTAAAACTATATGACATCTCTCGTCAGTTTGATGTCATTGCGCATGTGCGAAAAGAGCAGTGTTTCTCCTTCTCGCGTTTTTGCCCACACGCCTAATCTGCCTCACCATTCGTTTTCTGGCAGCTATATAATTACCAAGGGCGTTTTGACTAAACACCTCCACTGCCGCTCGACACACTAAGCGGGAGCACCGACGGACAGGTGAGTCTCCTGTCTTTTTCCGCAATCAGTTAGCCCCCTTCGGTTTAACTAAGTTGAGCAAACTCAAGCCGAAGAGTTTGGACGGCCCCACAAGCCCATCAGACTCGGAGACCCATTTAGGATTCTGTGGCTTGATACTTCTGGGCATTCGAGCAGCCCTTTATTATGGATAAATTCTTAGATTTGTCTTTAGGAACTCCTACCACTAATTATATACTGTGATTTTAGGCAGGTATCTGGGAGTTATTAAGAAGCCATTCAGAGGCTTAGTTCTAGATGTTTTTTAACAAGAGAAACACCAATTGTTTTTCAGGTGTCTGGCTGTGGGTTAGTGTCTTGGTTGTACAGTTGGGTTGCTATCACACGTCTGTTGGGTTGTTGTGTAGAGCAATTGGCGGGGACACTCCAGACTTTTATGCTTATAGTGTCCTCTTTTTCTGCACTATAGAGCGGGGCTTCACACTCCTGAGCGGTTGCCGGGTGAGGTGAGGTTTTCACCCACACAAAGCTGGGTGAGTAGCATCGTGAGGAAATGCCTCATGGTGTTTAAGTTATTATGCTTGTTTATACAATACTGAATGCAAATTATTCAGTCAGGTGTGCATTGTTTGTATTGTCTTTGTGTATTCATACGGGTGTTTGTGTGTAATGTAGTGTTTTTGTGAAACATTTTTGTTTTCTAGGAAGAAGATGTTCTTCTCTCCTTCCAGTGGGCATTCAATTGTGATGGTTCCTGGTAGATATGTAACCTTTTTTGAGTACATTAATTGTCCGTCTCACTCAACCTATTATTTATAGTTGCAGTAGCCTTTTTTGTCTATGGTCCTGAAGAAAGCCGGGGCAATGCCCCACAGGCTGAAACATGTCGACCGTCCTACACTGCGCCATGGGGTAGTCTTACTACCCGGCGTGTTTTTAACATTTGACACATAGATTGCGTTTTGAATGAGATACAGCGCATGTGTAGTCAATTTTAATTTATCATTATTATTTGAGCACTGCACTTTAGTAAACACCACCTCATAAGGGACATCACGGCTAGATTATTGACATCCATTTCCATATCGGCACTATATGGTCGGTTGTGGTATGGAATGATCAACAAATATCCCACATGACGTTAACTCCGCCATAAAGGGTGGTCTGATGGGATTTCTCTAGCCGATGCTTTCACCAGCATACGTGCATACATGCACCCACTGTTGCACATTCGCCATTACAACTGCACACCTTTTTCAGACCTGGTCTGCTCTGTTGTGTGTTCTGTATATTAGAGTAGGGGAGCGAGCAGAGAGGTCACTAAACATTCCCCTTGACCCTCCACATACATTTTTGTTTTTTAGTACTCTATGCACATTGTCACAATGAGGTTACCTTGCATCTGTTGTTAGGCGACATGTTGTTATTGTGTAATAAACCTGTACTCCACATTGGGGTGTGCCTCGTCTGTATACACACATCCAACATTCCTTGGCATACTGTACCTGTTGCGTGATTGCCACTTTATCTGAATGAGTTTAGTGTATGCGTATTTCAGTGTCTTTTCAGTTCACAATAGTGGAGGCAAGGAGTATGTGTGGACTGGAAATTTGTTGTTGTGTTGGCCTTGCAGTGGGTATCTCTCATATGTATCACATCTCCATGACTCACAAGACTGTGTTTTAATTGCTGTAGTTGTTTTCCTGAACTGTATTTGTTTAGCAGGTCATCATCTCTATGTCACAAACCAAGTTTAATTCACCACAGAGGCAAGTATTGTGTGATCATGATTTAATTTATATGCATGTGTGAAATAGTACACAGCATTGATAGTGTTGTACATTGTGATATAAATCCAAAGTTCACAGAGGAATTGTTGGTGTTGGTAGAGGAATTTTCAGACCAAGTCCACTGTCATTTGAGTCATTGTTCCAACTTAGACCCTCCATCCCATGTGGGAGAGTTTCATGTCAGTCAACAAGGTGAACGCTGGAGAAGTCTGGCTCAATGGTTAGAGCGGCAGACCCTGATGCAGAGGTCTAGCCCGGGACTAGGGTTCAATTCCACGCCTCGGCGGGTCTTGGGCTCAAAAATTCCACGGACCTGATAATGCTCGCCTCGGTGCCTATTCCAATCATGGAGTCCCACTCTGCAACTCTGGGCAATAGCTTGCTTAATCTCGACAACGGCTCCCACAACGCTAAGGATGCCTGGCCTCCACCTTGGGGGTGCCCAGGAGTGGACACCTCACAGGGAAAGCCAGGATGGGTTCCACAGCGGTATTCGTACAAGCGCCTTGAGACCCTTGCGGGTGAGTAGTGCGCTATACAAGTATCAATTTACAATTTACATATTTGCACACAATGGAATATATCAGGAGCAGGTGTTCACTTCCTGGGGGTATGCATGGCCATCTGTCTCTCACTTGCCCCTCTTCGGATGTCCCCTCTTCTTCTTTTCAGGGGGCCCCCCAGGTGCAGGCTGCAGCTGTACTGGGGACTCTCTGCCAGAGTCCTCATCATCCCTGTAGCAGTTGCAGATGTTGTGACAACAGATATAGTGGGCAAACAGGGAGGTGTGGTCAGGTTGTCAGCAATCTGGCAGAGGCATGTGAGTATGTCCCTGTGCACCACAGTGAGGTCATCCATTTTGGACTCCATCCTGGACATGTGGGAGTCCATCCTGGACATGTGGGAGTCCATTTTGGAAAAATGGGCAGCCTGCTGATGTTGTATTTCATTGAGGATCCCAACTACCTGGCCAAAGTCTCCGGTGCATTCTCAGTTTGCATTTATGATGCGTCCTAACTGTGGGTCATCTTGCACAGCAGCACCATCTTCAGGACATGACCTCACCCCGTCCACCCTCACACCACCACTACCCACATGTGCAAGACCTGCCGTTGCAGACTCAGACAACACTGAGCCTCCTTCACTGTTGACAGTGGTGTTGTTGTCCTCCAGCTCCAGAGTGCCCTGTGTAGCTGTGCCGTCGGTGTCTTCTTGCCTTGGTCTGTCCGTATTGATAGAGGTCATCTGGTTGTTGGCATATGTAGCAGGTGGATGCAGGGTGTGCTGGAGTTGCAGCTTCTGGTGCTGCATGCCAATCCACACCGGAGGAACCAGGTCGTTCATAATCGTCCGAAGAGGACTTAGAAACATCTACACCGGAGAGCTCAGGGTCAACCAGAATCTGGGACTGAGATTCATGTTCTGTTCCTGCAGTGTCTCCAGCAGGCCCTGTGGGTAGGAGAAACTTGAAAAGTATGTTGTGGTTTTACACACATCAATGGATCACACACATTATGGTTGCTATTATACTTCATGATGAGTGTATGTACATTGCATTGTCCTCAACTGTCACAGACGGAAGCCTATATTGGTTAAAGACATTGTAATTACAACATGAAGCACTTTGATGAGCAGGTAGAGCTCTGTGCATGAAAAACTCAGGTATTGATTCATTGACTGTACATAGCCATTGAAACTCAAGTGCCACCCTGTGCCATACACAACTGTGTCGTTTTTTTCTACATTTGTGCTTTCCCAATGACCTACGTGTACTTCCTCTTACAACGTGTGGCAAGATTTGTGTATGTGTGCTGCCATTTGTGCATGTCTTTTTCCGTCACATTGGTGTGTCTCATATCATAGTCACAGTCTGGTATATATGTGATGAATTGAGATATACTCTTTGGGTGTATGTGTTCCTAGTTCTCCTCTCATTGCACTCATGATTGTGTAACCATTGCAATTGAGGTTGCTGCTGAGGTTTGTAGGTGATGACGTTATTTCTTTCTTTATTTCTTTCTTTATTTATTTATTTATTTATTTATTTTTTACTGACATCAAAACCTTTCCTTGCTTCAGTTTCTGTCAAGTCAGTACAGGGTAGCCGCCTAGCGCATTACTTATCCAATTCCTGTCCGGGTATTGGCTGGACATTATTACCTGTCCTATTATGGACCGAGGTAAGGCAGCAAAGGAATTATTTGAGAACTTGGCAAAGGGCATGTCAACTGCGACGGCCTCTGCTACTAATCTCCCCCCTAAGAAAGAGGGGCTGAAAGACAAGTTCATGAAATTGGAGAGACTCAAGAAACAAGAGAACTCCAAGTGGTGAGACGGAACCACGCTCAAACAGTATCTCCGTCTCAAACGTATACCTAGGGGTCTAAGGGGTCAGATCTTCCCCACATACGATGAACTAGACACTGATCTGATGGATAAGTGGGAGGAATCACTTACCCACAATTCAATGACTTTGATGGGCTTATTAATTGAGAGCTCAGATCGCAAGGTCAACAAGCTTCAGGCAGAGATGGGCATTGTTGAGCAGGAGATCAAAGATCTAAATCAGCCAGAAGTTACTGTTAAAAATTACACTATTTTGGATGACATTCTTCTTAAACAACAGGCAGATATAAAAAACAGAAAGGCAAGACAAATTAGGAGAGACAAACTAGATTATCAGCAAGGCAGGATTTTTACGTATGCTAGAAAATATGATTCTCTCATTCCCAATACTGGAGTCAGGAACAAGAATAACACTCCTGGTACTGGCCCCAGCTCCGTATCATCCAGCAGTGCCTCATTGAATACCACAGGGGTTAGTGACAGTGATCCAGAGAACACAGAAGGTCCGACTACCAGTGGTTCAGCTTTTTTACGCGAGGTTCAGCGCATAAGAAAGGGCAACAGGGCACTCTACCAAAACCCGTAGGGGCAGGAAGACAAAGTACAGAAGAGTACAGGAGGAAACTCAGATCCGGGGTAACCAGGAACTAGCTTCACAGAAATCCACAGAAGTGCAGGTTATTAATCTTTCTTCCTATCATCTAACACTTGACATGATTTCCCTACTTGGCAAGGGTCTTAATTTCAATCCCTATGACACTGGCGATCTATGCAAATTAAAGATAGACCTATTTAAATTTGTAAGAAATTTGAAGTTAAGAAAACATTTTTTTGATAAAGAAAGCACTACCACAAATATTTCTAATATTCCTGCCTTTCCTAACACTGAATATGTGTCAATAAAAGACTTACAAGCTACTCATCTCCTTTTGTCTATTACTGAACAGAGGATACTCCGTATGACATGGAAAGACTTCTAGAAGAACTTAACATAGATGCTGATTTCAGCATCTCGAGCGGGTTGAGGTAAAAATCAAAATGGATCCCTACATTACAGGGCGGTAACGCCATTGTCAGATTCCATACACGGGTGTTAGAGGATTTAGATAGACTAAATCTTAAACACAGACACAACATTTTGAGATACAACGACCACCTTCCACAAGGAGAACGCCTGGCATTGACGACACTTAATAGCAATGACACGATTACCATTAGAGAGGCCGAAAAAGGCGGGAACGTGGTCGTTATGGACCGCGTGGACTACCAACAAGAAATCTTGGGCCAACTTGCAGACTCTGTTTGTTACGAACAGTTAAGTCACAATCCTATGGGACCACTGATAATTGAAATCAATGGTAAACTCTTACATTGGAAACAATAAGGTCTCTTAAATGACGACGAATATCTCTACATGAAGGTCTTCAGACCAACGTACCCTTGGCTCTATACTCTCCCCAAGGTGCACAAAAACGTAGCATTTCCTCCAGGCAGACCGATAGTGTCCGGTATTGGGGGACCCACTGAGAGAATCGCTGAATATGTATATCTCTTTCTTGGTCCCCAGGTACAAAATCTTTCGTCATACATACAGGATACAAAGCATATACTAAGTACTCTTGCAGATATTCAATGGCAACCTGGCACTATCTTGGTCACCATGGATGTGGTGGCCCTTTACACCAGTATCAACATGGACTTAGGTATAGAGGCAATAAATAAGATCTTGCACAACCGACTCGCCTCATTATGGCAGCATACTACTATGCTGTCGTCTATGATGGAACTAGTACTGAGAAATAATTTTTTCGTCTTTGAACAAACCTGGTATCGTCAAAGGAGGGGTGTGGCGATGGGGTCCACATTTTCCCCCTCTTTTGCTAATTTGTTCATGGGTACACTTGAGGCAGACATGATCTGGGGACAGAAAGGCTCTGAATATATCGACTCCATTATTTTTTGGGGTCGTTATATTGACGATTGTATACTTTTGCGGTCAGGCACTGAGGAACACCTGGCCAGATTTTTTGAACATTTGAACAATAACCCATGGGAAATCAACTTCACCATGAAATTCAGCAAAACCAATATTGAATTCCTTGATGTTGAATTTTATGTCAAGCAGGACACACTACACAGCAAACTTTTTTAGAAAAACCACTGCTTGTAATGCAGTGCTTCATGCCTCCAGCTCACACCCACCTCACCAGGTTAATTCTATACCATATGGCGAGTTCCTTAGGGCGAGACGTAACTGCAGTGAGGACAGTGAATTCAAACGCTGTCTATATGATATGAAAGACAGGTTCTCCAAGAGAGGCTACACAGATACCACCATCAGGAAGGCAGAGAAAAGAATTGTTAACGTCAAAAGAGCCAATACACTAATTAGTGGTACACCCAAGAAACCCATTGATAACACTGTCAGATTGGTTACAGATTATAATTCTTTACACCAGGCTCTGCGCAAGAGCCTTACTAAACACTGGGGGATTCTAAGAACTGAAAAAACGATCCTAGAAAACATTACTGAGAGACCCCAAATTACATTCAGAAAGGGGAACACACTTAGAAACAGATTAAGTCCCACAGTACCTCACGGCACTACTTCAACAACATGGCTGACCCAACACAGTATTGGCTTTTAACGATGCGGACTGTGTGCAATGTGCAGATGGGCAAAACATGGCACCAAGATCTTCACTAGTCCTAAAGGGTAAGCAGTCAAAATATCAACTACAAAATATCGAATGGACATAATATCGAGTTTAAAATATAGATTGGACAAAATATCGAATGGACGGAATATAGACATCAAAAATATAGTTTTTAAGGTAAGTAATGTAATATCAAATGTTAAAAATATAGAAAGTTAAAATATCGAAGTATATAATATAGGTTATTAAAATTATCTAATTTTTAATAATATCGATTTTCTATAGTGTTTTTTATGTTATTATATTTATGTTATAATTTATTTTAATTAATTAATTGTGTTTTTTTAATTTTTGCGTAATTTAATTCTGTAGCGGGTTGTGGGTTTATAGGGGAATAGGGTGGGAAGTAATTTAATTATAATTAATTAAATATGTACATTTATGTATTGGTATTCATTTTTAATTAATTGTTAATTAATTTATATTTGGTAATTAATTACATTTTAATTGGCAATTAATTTTAATTAATTGATTAATTGCTAATTATGTTAATTTTACTAATTTATTTTCTGTAGCGGGTTGTGGGTGTATGGGGAATAGGGTGGGAAGTAATTTAATTATAATTAATAAAATATGTAAATGTATTTATTGGTATTCATTTTTAAATAATTGTTAATTAATTTATATTTGATAATTAATTACATTTCAATAGGCAATAAATTTTAATTAATTGATTGATTGCTAATTATGTTAATTTTACTAATTTATTTTCTGTAGCGGGTTGTGGGTTTATAGGGGAATTGGGTGGGAAGTAATTTAATTATAATTAATAAAATATGTAAATTTATTTATTGGTATTCATTTTTAAATAATTGTTAATTAATTTATATTTAGTAATTAATTACATTTTAATAGGCAATTAATTTTAATTAATTGATTAATTGCTAATTATGTTAATTTTACTAATTTATTTTCTGTAGCGGGTTGTGGGTTTATAGGGGAATTGGGTGGGAAGTAATTTATTTATAATTAATTAAATATGTAAAATTATTTATTGGTATTTATTTAGAATTAATTGTTAATTAATTTTTTATGGGTAGTTAATTAAATTTGAATTGCCAATTAATTTTATTTAATTGATTAATTGCTAATTATGTTAATTTTACTAATTTATTTTCTGTAGCGGGTTGTGGGTTTATAGGGGAATAGGGTGGGAAGTAATTTATTTATAATTAATTAAATAAATAAATGTATTCAATTGTATTTAATTTGAATTCATTGTTAATTATTTTTTAAATGTTAAATTATTAATTGTTTGTAAATAATTTGTATTAATAGGTTATTAATTGTAATAATTAATTTTAATTTGTAATTTTAATTGATTAATTATTATATTATATTAAATTGGTAATTACTTTTAATGAATTTTTTATAGAAATTAATTTATATTTTTTTCAAATTATATATGAAGTATTTACTTTCTCTACTGTTGCACTCTCTGGGGTGGGAATAGTAATTTTTACCTCTACGCTATCCAACGCTTTCCCTACTGTTGCACTCACTGGAGTGGGAATAGTAATTTTTACCCCTATGCTATCCAACGCTTTCCTCACTGTTGCACCCACTGGAGTGGGAATAGTAATTTTTACCCCTACGCTATCCAACGCTTTCCCTACTGTTGCACCCACTGGAATGGGAATAGTAATTTTTACCCCTACGCTATCCAACGCTTTCCCTACTGGAGTGAGAATAGTCATTGACATTGTCAAAATCTTTATTTCGGTACATTTAGTACCATAAAAGATACATAAAAAATACATGTACAATTATATTTAAAACACAATTCATTTAAACATGGTTATCCATTTCATATTTATAAAAACAATAAAAGATTAAAACATTTCAAGATACGTCAAAGACCATAGGAATGTTCAATAGTACAGGGTATCACATTTTACTGCGTAAAAATCAATGCCAGCTTTGAGGCACTGACTTTTCAGAAACCACATTGCACCTAGATATTTAGCCACTGCAAAGACAATGTGATCCGACAAGTCTGTTTTCAGGACTCTAAACACGGCCAGACACTCTGCAAACCCCAGATTCCTACATATAGGGACGATCCATTTCTTGCGGATCGCTTTGTAGGCCGGACAGAAAAAAATAATGTGGAGCTCAGATTCATTAGCCACTCTGCAAGCCGGGCATAAGCTGACTGCTGATTCGCTCCACTTACTAGTTAGAACTCGAAGTGGAAGGGACCCATGCCTCCATTGCAAATAGAGTTTCCTAAGTAAGGCAGGATATAATTTGTCCAGGGCTGGTTCGAAGCTGTAAATATCCTTGGTGCGTAAAAATGACTCTGTCAGTGTCCCAAGGTTTTGTCAGCGACAGAGTGCCTCTATTTTACTGTCGTAGTAAACCTTTGCCAGTCTCTTTTTGGGTATTAAAGGACAAGCGGATGAAGGATCAGACCAGAGGGTCGATAGGCCTAGACCCTCCAACTCAGTTTTAATATATTTAAGCCATTTAATTTTCCCTGCATTCGGCATGGCAAGGACCTCCTGAAGCCCCTGCCTATAGCTAATCAGTTCTGGGACTGCCCACAGCCTACGCCACTAGACCAAGGGGCGCAGTGCCAGGTCTTCACCAAGGAGTCGCAGCCCCAGATCTAACCTTAGCGGAACAAGGGGCGTGTTGGGCGGGAGTGCTACCACCCGCCTAATGAACTTGTTCTCCTCTCTAACCAGGTCTGGAGAAGCTACATGACCCCAGAGCTCACAACCATACATGGCAGCCCCCCTTGCCTGTGCCCTATAGATCTGGAGGGGTGGGCCAACGGGTTTGATTGATGACCTGTTATTTCCCATAAGCTTCATGACCCCTCCCGAGTACTGGACCAATTTAAGTAGTGCTTTCTCTTGGTGTGTACTCCAGGACATATTTTCATTTAACATAACTCCAAGATACTCAAAGGATCGCACCCTTTCGAGTCTACTTTGCCCGATGCTGGGGCTAGATCGTAGTTTAGGGGGGGGGTTAAAAACCATATATTTGGTCTTTAAGGTGTTGATTTCTAAACCGTGTTCCCCACAGAACTCCACCAAGCTGTTTAAAACGCGCTGGATCCCCATTGGGGACTTTGAAAGCAGCAGGGTGTCGTCAGCGAACATAATCGCCGGCACCCTGCTGCCTGCCAACTTGGGAGTGTCAGAATTGACAACCCCATTCGGGTGGGAGATTACCCCGTTGACGTAGAGGCAAAACAGGGTCGGTGCAAGCACGCAACCCTGCCTTACCCCCCTGTCAACGGGGAACCGGTTCGACAGTGCCCCCTCCTTGCCACACCTCACCTGAGCAAAGTTGGCAGTATGGAGACGAATAATCATCTCCAACAAGCCCTTAGGGACCCCCAATTTAGCCAGCACCTCCCAGAGATTTCCACGGGGAACTAGGTCGAATGCCGCCCTCAGGTCCACGAATACAGTGTAGAGGCTGCCACCCTCCAACTGTACCGTTTTCCAAAAGATGAGGGCGAGCCGGAAGACCTGGTCTGTGGTGGAGACCTTACTTCTGAACCCTGCCTGGAACGGACTCAGAATATCATATTCCAACATCCATTACGACAAGCGATCCAGAAGTAACCTGGTGAAGAGCTTCTGGGAAACGTCTATCAGGCTTATTGGCCTGTAATTGGCTGGGAGCAGAGGCGAGCCCCTCTTAAATATAGGGACTATCTCAGCCCCCAGCCAAGTTGGGGGGACCGCCATGCCGTTCAAAATTGCATTGAACAGCACCCTCAAATATGGGGCCCAGATCTTAATTTCGTGCCTGTAGAGGTCGCCCGGGAGCTTGTCCAGGCCTGGCGCCTTTCCAACAGCAAGGCCCAAGATTGCCTCAATAATTTCTTCCAAAGTAAACCCATCCATCGGAGATGTGCTTTCAGGGGGTTCGGCCATTACTGTTTCAGGAAGGTTCCCCAATTGATCTAGATGGGGCGCGCTGTTCAAGGTTTTAAAGTGATCCTCCCACACAGCAGAAGCAATATTTGCATCTACTGCCGCTATAGGTTCAGCTGAGCCGTGCCTGACGATATGCCAGAATTTCTGGGCATCTGGAAGTGCAAGGGCAGCCGACATTTCAGACCAGTTGTCATGGTCCCATTCTATTTTGGCATTGCGGAGGGTAGACTTATAGGCGAGCCGCTTTTCCCTAATCTTGCTAGGGGTCTCCCGGGTTTTGAGAGACTCCAGTAGGTCGGCCTTTGCTCTCCTGCAGGGAGCACTGAACCACGTGGCTCTTCTCCCCTTGGCCTTTTTCGTCCTGGCCACAGGGTTCAGTACCTCCGCCAGGTTAGAACAAAGCTCAGAGTGAGTATCCCCGAGCACGGAGAGATTATCAGGGAAGGGTAACTGAGGGATGAGATCCCTAACTTTTTCAAGGACAGGGACAACAGCCGCATATAGCCTCTGGATATTTTTGGGGTTCACCACTAATCTTGGCCATCTAATCCTACGTCTATTGCTGATAGCAACTAGACCAACAGGGAATGCTAAATTTTCATCTGTGATACCCATAAGCGTTCCTTGGACAGCGAACCTCAGTGACAATGCGTTATGGTCACTATCAGTCCTTGTGACTATCGTAAAGTCCCTCACTTTGGCCCAATCATTCGTTGTGACCAGGATGTAATCTATCCGTGACTCATGCCCTGGTCTATTAAAAGTGGGGTGGGGTGGGATATCTCCTTTAAGCCGCCCATTGCAAGCCCTCAATGAATGGGATAGAGTAAGAGATGTTATTTGGGTGGCTAGGGGGTGACCATGATTTTACTAGTGGGCCCAGCAAAATGGGTATCTCCCACAGATCGTCCTCTTCGCTAATTACCCCTTCCAAATAATCCAGGAGTGGCTCGTACTGAATGTTAAAGTCCCCGCCAACTATGAGTGATGGACAGAGGGTAGCAGAATCGAGGAACAAAGCTAACTCTTCAATTGTCCCTGAAGTGCCTGTTGACCCAACCGGTCTAGAGTATAGATTTATTAAAGCTACACTCGCACCAGATGCCCACTCCAGGACAACACACTGTAGGTCTGGTGAGTTAGTTTCGAGATTTCTCGCCCTACATCCTAAGTGGGAAGCTACCCAAATCATCAAGCCACCAGACGGTCGGCCCTTCCCACCCCATTTTGCCGCGATCGCAAAGGAAGCGTACCCTGTGCGGGACTGTTGTTCTATAGCCCACGTTTCTTGGAACAGACATATGTCATATTCCTCAATAAATTCCGCCCACTCTGAGGAATCTAGTTTGTTGGCCAACCCGGCAACATTCCAGGACAGTATCGAAACTACACCGGAAGCCCCCGCCTTATCAATAGTATTAGAACCCAGGGAACTCCTGCTTGTCCTGCACTGGGTGTACTTGGGACAGGACAGTCCCTCGATTGCCAGTGAACGTGTTGCATACGGCGCCTCAGGGAGGGGGTTATCCATGTTATTTTGGGCAGCTAGACCTGAGTTGGTAATATAATCTTTTGTGGGCTCAATGAGTATGCCCCCCACCCAATGTTCAACATCATCCCCCTCTGTGTACATAATCTCACCCGGGATTTGATTACAGTCTCTACTGAGATATTGTGATGGCGGTAAGATAGGACGAGGTGGAGAGTAAGGCAGGGAACAGTGTAAATCTGCCATGGACGATGTATCAGTGACCATGTGTGAGAGTGGTGAAGCAGCGCACAGTGAAGGGTAAGACAAAGGACAGTGTGAGTCTGCCAAGGACGGTATATGGGTAACCCTGTGGAAAAGTCAATCCACATCCTCCAGACATCCAAATCTGTTATAGGTTGATACTCCCTTCCACCCCCATATGTATCTTGCCTGAAATTAGGTAGCCCACCCTGTACACAGTTTCTCACCGGAATCCTATTCCAGTTCCCCCCCGTATTGGAGTAAAAGGACGGGGGTTAAAAGTAAGTTAATGGTCTAGTTGCTATGGGCGAAGTTGTTCCATGATTGCTCCATGAATGAATAAAGTGTGCAGTATTGGGGTCTTCAAAGGAGACGATGACACAATCACCTGTGATAGACTTGTGCGAGGTGCCTATCCAAGGGACCCGTCGCACCATGAGAATTTTGCTTCTCAGGTGATTGGGTAATGGCCTGTTTACATTGAGCCAGTGAATTACCTTGTTATTCAATGACCCAAAGTCCTCCTGCTTTCGGTGAGAAATTTCTGGGACCCCCGTAAGCACAACTACATACGGTCTTACGTCTGGGGCAAGATCAACATAACCCCTATAGTGGTTTTTAAAGGAATTTTGTCTATATGGGGTAGAATGATAATTGTTACGATCTTTAACCCCCGGGATTGCCATGACTTTCGGAGCTGGTGCAGACAGAGCCGGCAACTCATTCGCACTTTCCGCTACTCTGTTGGGAAAGGTGTTTGTGGTGACCTTATGGCGAGGTTTCGGAATGGGTTTGACCACCGGAGCAACTGATGAAATAGCAGCAGGTACTGGTGGAATGAGAGTCGCAACAGGTGGGCTAGTTGGTTTGTTGGGAGGTATGGAGAGGGTAGCTAGATTTAAAATACTTTTTTCTGTCTCGAGTAGCTGGGTTTCTATTTGAGAGAGTCTAACTTCTAGGGGGATTAAGAGTTTTTTTAACGTTTCCCACACAATCGTTAGAAATTCCACGTCCTTTCCTTCAATCGTGCAAAGTGGTACCCCAGCATCCTCACCTTCTATTACAAGATGCTCATTTTCCCCCACCGATTTAGCTGGACTAGGATCTATTGCAGAGGGGCAACTATTTGCCATGGGGAAGAATGAGTGATGTGGCTGAGCTAGTACTTGGGAGGGTAGCTGAGCCTTTGCAACCTTAGCCTTTTTCCTAGAATAGGCAGTGGTGTTGTTACGCTTTCGTTTATGAATGGAACCCTTTGGGGGAGTAGGGGAAATCCTCCCACTCATAACCTTACGCTTAACAGTCTGTGGCGTCTCCAAGGTGGCCCCCTCAACCCCTGCCCCCCCACCCAATGGTGAACTAAGGATGGGGGGGGATGCACGTGGGGACCCCTCCTCCAATACTGGGGCAGGAAGTGGTACGACTGATGGATGGTGGATAACTGCCTGCGTTATGAAAGGAGCTAGGCCCTTTGGGCGATTCGGTGTTTTGGCAAGGGCATAGTGACCTAAAGAGGATTTTTTGGCCGTGCCCAACTCCTGGGATATCCTTCTAGCCGCATCGAGTTCAATGGAGACACTATGCTGCATTTTACTGATCTCCATATCTATGGCTGTGTTAGTTCTGGTGATAAAGTCATCGAGTGTTCCATCTTTCAAGTTCCCTTTGGCTGCCCTGCTTCTGTACTCACGTGTGGACATGGCACCTTATCTTCGGCAAGCACAGCTAGCAGGTGAGTTTACAGTGACAATAACAAGAATGGGGCCAAGGGGTATGGCCCGGCCCGGACTTTGCCGTACTCGAACGGCCTCAAACGGCCCGCTCTTAGCCCGGTCTTCGCCCCGAGCTCCGTCCCACGCGCGTCCCGCGTCGCGGTGGAGATTGCGTCAGTAATGTACGTGAAAGCGGAGGGCGTGACCGCCGGGGGAAGAGGCATCAGCTGCGCTGACTGAGGAATGCTGGGCCTCGCAGTCCCCCGGTCGGTTCCCTTCTCAAGCCTCTTGCAGACCTCGACCCACAGGGGCTTCCAGCTGGGAGCGATGGCAGTTCCGGCGAGTGCAGAACACGCTCACACCAGCAAAGCACTTCAAGGGGAGGCAGGGTTTCCACCAGGGCGGCAGGGCGACAGTGCAATTCAGTGTCCACAGCAACAGCACTCAGTGAGCGGCACCCGCGGAGCGGGTGTCGCGAAAGGTAATGAAGGCGGGAGGCGGGGGGGCGTGACCGCCGGGGAAAGAGGCACCAGCTGCGCTGACTGAGGATTGCTGGGCCTCGCAGTCCCCCGGTCGGTTCCCTTCTCAAGCCTCTTGCAGACCTCGACCCACAGGGGCTTCCAGCTGGGAGCGATGGCAGTTCCGCCGAGTGCAGAACATGCTCACACCAGCAAAGCACTTCAAGGGGAGGCAGGGTTTCCACCAGGGCGGCAGGGCGACAGTGCAATTCAGTGTCCACAGCAACAGCACTCAGTGAGCGGCACCCGCGGAGCGGGTGTCGCGAAAGGTAATGAAGGCGGGAGGCGGGGGCGTGACCGCCGGGGGAAGAGGCACCAGCTGCGCTGACTGAGGAATGCTGGGCCTCGCAGTCCCCCGGTCGGTTCCCTTCTCAAGCCTCTTGCAGACCTCGACCCACAGGGGCTTCCAGCTGGGAGCGATGGCAGTTCCGGCGAGTGCAGAACACGCTCACACCAGCAAAGCACTTCAAGGGGAGGCAGGGTTTCCACCAGGGCGGCAGGGCGACAGTGCAATTCAGTGTTCACAGCAACAGCACTCAGTGAGCGGCACCCGCGGAGCTGGTGTCGCGAAAGGTAATGAAGGCGGGAGGCGGGGGCGTGACCGCCAGGGGAAGAGGCACCAGCTGCGCTGACTGAGGAATGCTGGGCCTCGCAGTCCCCCGGTCGGTTCCCATCTCAAGCCTCTTGCAGACCTCGACCCACAGGGGCTTCCAGCTGGGAGCGATGGCAGTTCCGCCGAGTGCAGAACACGCTCACACCAGCAAAGCACTTCAAGGGGAGGCAGGGTTTCCACCAGGGCGGCAGGGCGACAGTGCAATTCAGTGTCCACAGCAACAGCACTCAGTGAGCGGCCTGAGAATAGTCATTTTAACCCCTACGCTATCCAACGCTTTCCCTACTGTTGCACTATTTGGAGTGGGAATAGCAATTTTTACCCCTACGCTATCCAGCGCTTTCCCTACTGTTGCACTCTTTGGAGTTGGAATAGTAATTTTTACCTCTACGCTATCCAACGCTTTCCCTACTGTTGCACTCACTGGAGTGAGAATAGTAATTTTTACCCCTACGCTATCCAACGCTTTCCCCACTGTTACACCCACTGCAGTGGGAATAGTAATTTTTACCTCTACTCTATCCAACGCTTTCCCTACTGTTGCACTCACTGGAGTGGGAATAGTAATTCTTACCCCTACGCTATCCAACGCTTTCCCTACTGTTGCACCCACTGGAGTGGGAATAGTAATTTTTACCCCTACGCTATCCAACGCTTTCCCTACTGTTGCACTCTTTGGAGTGGGAATAGTAATTTTAACCCCTACGCTATCCAACGCTTTCCCTACTGTTGCACCCACTGGAGTGGGAATAGTAATTTTTACCCCTACGCTATCCAACGCTTTCCCTACTGTTGCACTCTTTGGAGTGGGAATAGTAATTTTAACCCCTACGCTATCCAACGCTTTCCCTACTGTTGCACAATCTTGGGCTGTAAAACTGGCAAATCCTAATGTTGATATCGATCTTTCACTAGCGCTATCTGCAAAATACTTTATAGCCTCAAATTTAAGAGCACAATATTATAAAACAGTATACAACCTATACTATACACCCGCAAAATTATTTGCTTGGGGTCTTCGGGCCGACGACAACTGCCCAAGATGCAAACAGCCACTGGCCAATCTACTTCACATGTTCTCAGAATGTTTGGAATTGAGGCGGTTAAAGACCATGATGTTGGAGTTCTGGGCTCAGGTCTTTGGACGTCAGATAAGGGACTCACTAACTCTCTGTATACTAGGCCACGATGACTCACTGGGTCATAATAAAGAGGAGCAAGCGGTAGTTTTTCTGGGGTATGCCGTACTTCGTATCATTTTGGCAGCTCGCTGGAAAGACGTAGACCCCCCTACTTTTCATATGTGGCTTAGTCGCTTTCTTGCAATCTATAAACAAGAAATCGCAATATATGCTACTAGGGGGAGAAAAATGAAAGCAATAGGAGCACAGATTTGGGACCCGATTACAAGATGGTACACAAATGAGGTTCGCCAATTAGGTTCTGCCTATGATTAATGGACATCCCTTTTGTTTCTCAGATTCCTGATCGTTTAATCTGCTTATATTTTTCTGTTGTCATTTCTTATTTTTATTTTTTATTTTTTTTCTCTTTCTTTTTGTCCTCTCTGGTGTTATTATCCTACTTGATATTGTATAAATTGTTCTGTTAATTAAGCTATGTGATCAACTGTTATACTTACTTCTGTTTCTTTTTGAATTTTATGTATTAACTATGAATTTGTCAATAAAAAAAAAAAAAAAAAAAAAAAAAAAAAACCCCTACGCTATCCAACGCTTTCCCTACTGTTGCACCCACTGGAGTGGGAATAGTAATTTTTACCCCTACGCTATCCAACGCTTTCCCTACTGTTGCACTCTTTGGAGTGGGAATAGTAATTTTAACCCCTACGCTATCCAACGCTTTCCCTACTGTCGCACCCACTGGAGTGGGAATAGTAATTTTTACCCCTACGCTATCCAACGCTTTCCCTACTGTTGTAGTCACTGGAGTGGGAATAGTAATTTTGATCCCTACGCTATCCAACGCTTTCCCTACTGTTGCACTCTCTGGAGTGGGAATAGTAATTTTTACACTTCCGCTATCGTACGGTAATAATATTGGCTATTATTTAATTATATTATGTTACTATATATATATATATATGTTTTAACAAATATCATTGTAAACATTTTTTTTATAACTTTCATTAAATAAGTTAATTTAAGTATTTTTAAGTATATTTTAGTAATTCATTTTTAATATTACATTAATTTAACACTGTTTTTAATCAAGTCGATATTTTTATAAACTATATTTTTGTAAACTATATGTTGTACTCGATATTTTTGTACTTACCTGTTTGTAGATACAAACTCGATATTCTGTCTGTCGATATGTTGTCAACGATATTTTTGCTACTCGATATTATGTCCCTCGATATTATGTCAGTGATCCGTCCTAAAGGTGATCAATACAAGATTAAGTTAAACATCAACTGTACTATGAGATTTGTCGTCTACATTATAGAATGTAACTGCGGGAAACAATATGTAGGCAGCACTATTCGACCTGTGAAGGACAGAATGAGCGAACACATGCGGGCCATTAACAAGCAAGACCCAAGATATCCTGTAGCATTACATGTCACGAGTTGCCAAAATGACGAATCAGACCGGAAGGTACAATTTTTTGGCATAGACGTGATTGCGATGGGAGTCAGAGGTGGAAACAGAGAACTGAAGTTAAGAAGGGCTGAGGCAATGTGGATTATGCATTGAATGCTGTAGGCCAGGGTCTCAATTATGATTCAGAACTACAGTTTTTTCTGGGAGACTAACTATGTTGAATATAGTATCCTCTTCTTGACATTCAACATGGGTCCCAGTGGCAATGGGTTTTTGCCACGTGGTTGACCGTATAGAAATGATTTACAACCTCTCACAATTAACACATGTAATACATATGAATGACAATGTTCATTGACTATAGTTTGATGTTATTGTATATTAGAATGTCTCCAAGTTAACAGGCATTAGAACATTTCTGGTACTTCCATCTATTACCCAGAATTGTTATGATGAAACAACAGGTTCTATATCGTTATGTCTGTAATTCAGTGATACACACTCCATTGTCGACAATCCACCTATGTTGTGTTTGTAAATCAATTACATATGAGATATTTGCTATGCACCTGAGTAACCAACATTGTGAAAAAATGTATCATGTAATCATGATGGTTAGTTATTCATTAGTGTACATTCTAATTTTGAACTGAACGAATAATGATACTTATTAACTAGGCACCACGCATAAAAACTATACAGTGATGTATTGTAAGGTGAAATTGGCACTATGAAATTTTGGGTACATTTTCATATAACGAAACAGAGCATGTAATGTCTTATGGTCACTGTCACTAGAAACATAAGCATAGTATATCTGTTTGCACTTGCATGACCTCTTTTACACACGAAGTGAGAGCATGACCACTCTACTTTCAGTACGAGCTTTTCTTTTGTTTACGGTGCGAAATTTCAGACATATTTCACTGTGGTCGGATTTTCAAAGGCATTAACGTGAGAATTTCAGATTGGGATTCGGAGTCGGCACCTTAGCCACCAGAGACTGTGTTTAACATCTAACAGCAGCAATAATTTATTGTGTAGCTGGTTGGCTGTCTCTCAGAGACATTATTATATTCATTCAGTATTTAATTAAATCTTACGATATCCATCTTCTATGTGCCCTTAATGTGAACACCACGTCTAGATTTTACATCTCACAAAGAAAGACGTCACGACGTATAGTGTTTCTTCTTTTTGCACAAACATGCTGCCGACATTACTCGAGTCAGCTGTCTAGTGATACGAGATTGAGTTGCTAAGCAACCTGTAACCACTATTTAACTCACGTCACTTCCGGGTCACGTGTCCGATACTAGGAACACTGTGACCTGGGATTTTTAAATGCCGTCGCGCACTTCGCGTCTATCGGTAAGTTTTTATTCTAGATGATGAACAGCTATCTTTACGGCCCTGCCGGTAGTGTTTCTTAACTACAAACTAAATGTAAGGCTGGTTACAATGAATTCGAGTGGATGCGTCTTAATAAGATACGCTCTCCTCTTTATTTCTTCTAGTCTCTAACGCGTCTTCTATATGATTATTTGGGGACTCTCCTATCTAAAGTAAGGAATCGGACGGATATGACTCACGATATTTGGTGAGTTTCTAGATCTAGTATATACTCATATAATGATCGTTATGTATGTCGTGGAACTGACGGCCATAATACCCTTGGTAACACCCGTACATTACATTACAGATAGTGGGTTCACGTTTCCGTAATTGGCATCCCTATCGTCACTACTTAATGTTTCTCACCAGTCCTGTCCAATGCAACTCAGTCGGAGGGTAAGATTCTTGTTTATCATATGTTTAAATGCACAGTGATTTATTAAGGTTTCTAATAAGTAAGATTGTATTGTTCTTAGTCTTTCTCGGTGATAACTATTAGACTCGAGAAATGACCGGCGCATACTTGTCCCGTAGTCATGTACCGGTCACGACAGTTTAGTATTTTGTCTGATGATGAAATATACAATTGACACCTTTTATTTGCCGTTTTTAACCTTAACCATGACGTCTTCAGTAGATTGGACAGTCTGCAACAGTGAATGTGTCTCATCTAAATAGACAATTGGAGCATAGATTTTCTTTGTTCCTCTGAATACATTTTCTTCCTTTGAAACAGTTGCTGTAACGAGATGATTTAAAGTGTCTTACTTATAGTGTATTTACATATTGTCCTGAAAGAGGTGACAGCGCTCTTCAATTTACTTCCTCCTTTTCTTTCAATTGAATTTCAGTGACCTTCCTCACATTTTTGCGATCACTCATATTGGTCAAGGGCCCCACCGGGTCGGAAGTATCACCGGCAGAGCGGTGAGCATTGCGTAATCCATATATCAAAAATATAAGTATATGGAGTTGTGATCTGCAATTAGACAATTATCTTATCAACGTTACTCTCGATTTTCTTCCCCTTTTCTCTGCTCCCTTTGTCCTTCTTCCTTTTCCCAAACTTTATTATTTTGTACCCTTAGACCTCCTTTGCGTATACAGTAGCGTCCGAGGTATGTGTCGGATAATATCACAGGTCTGAAGTGGCACTCACTGTGCTTGTACCACTCTCTTTTTCATCACGTGAATTCTCCTATCCATACACTATTCCTAGGGCAAACCTTAATTTGGCTCTTTCTATTCACCTTTGTCACTCTTGCTGTATGCCATCCACCATATGAGCACGTAAACTCACTCTCACTCTCTATTCCCCTTTTTTCAAATTAACACCACATGGCTGTTATCTTTAGGCATGTATTTCGGAGCAATCATGGCGACCTGTGGCACACTAGCCAATCACAGTTATTCACCGCCTATATATGAGTATCACCAAATGAATGAACTTGTCAATAATTTAGCAATTCTGCTACTGGCTGCACGGTTATAGTGCATGTAATATAGACACTCCATATTGGTAGTGATTCTTCTGTAAGTGATTTTTCTGTTATTCCCAGCCCTGAAGATTCGCGCGAGCGATGAAACACGTGTCGGCTGGCTGCTGTTTCTCTGACATGGAAATAAAGAACTGAAGATTTCAGTCTACACAAGACTCTTTCGTCTCTCTGTCACCTTACCTTTTGTGACTTTGTACCTATCCAATGATATGACTATCGTTTGTACTCTCTAGTGTGTGTGCATAGGGAAATTGTTTTAAGACGTCATTTATCTTGTCCATGTCCTCCATGGAAAGAGAAGGTAAGTAAGGCTGCTTTCTTGCTTTTCCATGCTGATTACAGTGAGGTCCATAGGTTTGTGTGTTTGTGTTATGGTGCTGTAAGTTGTACACCTCCTCCAAACCAGTCCAGATTACTCCTTGTGTGGAAAGTGTAAATGACAGTGAGGGGAGTGTAGTGGAGGCTAAGAAAGCTGCATGATGTAGGAGTTGAGTGCAGCTTACTTCAACGCTTTATGTAAATGACACCATGCAACAGTGTCCGCTATCTTTCTGAGGCCATTCCATTCACTGTCAGGTATCGCTTGTCAATGATGTATATGTAGCTTCATGTGTGTATTGATGTATGCTATGTCTGCATCTCACCACTTGTCCTGTACTCCACACACCTTCACAGCCAGCCCAGGGGACGCCCGTGGGACAATGCATCCCCATACAGTGAATTGAAATGTACAGTTAAGATGGCTGTGAGTGTGAACATGTGGGAGAGTGCCAGTGCCTAGGTGTGACTTATGGCCAATTCATACATCACCTCCATGTGTCAGCCATCTTGCCAGGGCATTTACTTTCACTGTCATGGACTGATTGGTCCAAAGAGTGCAATTTGTTCTGGCTGAGAAGGTGTGTGTAGAGCAGGCCTTGCTAACAGTAGGAGTCATTTCAGAACCTCCTCCTCCCCCAGAGAAACCCCAGGAACCATGCTTCCATTACAGATAGTCAAAGTTTACGTTCATGATGTCTGACAGTGGTGTCCTGGTGTGTGTTTCTGCACAACTCCCAACAGGGCCTTGTGTGCCCTACAACAGAGCCCAGTGTCAGCCATCGCGGCAGTCCTTTCCACTCCCTGTGAGGTGAGCATGGTGCATGATGGTATTCCTGGGCCATGTGGGAGGAGGACTTTAGACTATGACTACGACTCCCATCATGATTTTGGCTACACCCACCTTCCCAGCAAACCATACTTTCCGTCCTATGACTCAGCTTCCCTGTTCGTGAGTGATGCAGCGCTGGCAATATGTATGACAGTAGTGTCCTGGTGTTTGTTTGAGCACGACTCTCTCAACAGGGCCTTGTGGTCCCCACACCAGAGGCCAGTGTCAGCCATCTTGGCAGCACTTTTCCTCTCCCTGTGAGGTGAGCCTGGTGCATGGTGGTATTCCTGGGCCATGTGGGAGGAGGACTGGTGACTGTGACTACAACTCCCATCATGCTTTTAGCTACACCCACCTTCCCAGCAAACCCGACCTTTGTTCCTGTGACTCAGCTTTCCTGGGAGTGAGTGGAACTGTGCTGGCAAGATGGCTTTTAGTGGTGTCCTGGTGTTTGTTTAAGCACTACTCCCAAGAGGGCCTTGTGCTCCCCACACCAGAGGCCAGTGTCAGTCATCTTGGCAGAACTTTTCTACTCCCTGTGAGATGAGCGTGGTGCATGGTGGTATTCCTGGGCCATGTGGAAGGAGGACTGTTGACTGTGACGACGACTCCCTTAATGCTTTTGGCTACACCCACCTTCCCAGCAAACCCAACCTTTCTTCCTGTGACTCAGCTTTCTTGGGAGTGAGTGAAACTGTGATGGCAAGATGGCTGACTGTTTGTTGGTGTTTTGAGCCAAAGCCTTGCTGTATTTGTTAGTAAGTTTGTACATGTTATGACATAGTTACATGTTACTCAGGGATTGCAGGTATTGTGTTTATCTAACTGGCATACACATCACAGGATATTTAGCTTTGGGTTGATATAGTTTTGCTTAGACATATCCTGGGCACACTTGTAAAATCAACAGTTGATACAAAATTGGAAATATGATGTAGTCGACACCGGAAGGTTTCTTAAAGGTTGTTTATATGAAGATGTTCAAGTGAAATAAACAGCGCCAGCCGTCAGGCGGTGGTGGTCTCAATCGGGCGGGTATATCTGATTGGAAGCGGATGTACCCGCCCGATTGAGACCACTCCTGCGGCGAGACGAGCAACGACCGGATCCTACACCATCAGGCTCCGCTTCCAATCGGATGTACCCGCCCGATTGAGACCACCACCACTTGACGGCCATACCACGGCTGTCCTGTCACCCGTAAACCAGGTTGGAATTATCACCGGTCCTTCGATACTTCCTCAAAGCATTTTAAGCCCTGAAGAGTCACAGGCACTGACCTGTTGACGAAACACGTGTCAGCTGGCGTTGCTTTTTTGCTTGAACATCTTCATATAAACAACCTTTAAGAAACCTTCCGGTGTCGACTACATCATATCTCCAACTTTGTATCAACTGTCGATTTTACAAGTGTGCCCAGGATATGTCTATGTTTGTCTGGTGATTGGCTTTTGCCCCTTCCTCATTCAGAGGTTTTGGGACTTCCTCTGACCTAGCAGCACCACAAGCCACTGTTCTCCCTCTTTTTTCACTAGAACATTGCGAGGTTACCTGCCTGAGCGCCACTCACCTGCTACCCCAAAACCCTTTGCAGAAACAATGATATAGCTTTGCTAACAGTGATGTCTGTGGGTGTGTATTGCCTCACAATTTTGACTAGTTGTTTATGTACTCACCAGGCTTTGGTATTCCTGATAATCCCTGGATGCCCTCCAGTGGTAGGATGACCCGCACCTTCTCCTCCCAGGAAGTGAAGTGTGTAGGTTTTGCAGGAGGGTCACCGCTGGTCTGCTGGCCCAGGGCATGGTCTCTGCCAATCAGCTTCTTGACCATCCTTCGCACATCATAGTACCTGATCCTGATATCGTCCATTGTGTAGGGGTGGGTGTAGTGGGCGTAGCAGGGCTACGTGGAGTGCCAAAGAGACGGCGGCGAGTGACAGCAAGGGCAGTTTGTGAGAGAAGCTGCCAGTCCCGTTTGTGTGGCGGTATGGTGATTCTTAACTTTTAACCTTTTGCGTCTGCACTTTGGTTCTCATCTATTGTTTGTAAAAAAATGTAACCATTCAGCCAGCCTCACTGTTTTTATTACCTTCACCCTCCACCATTTGGTTCCCCTTACCTTTAGGGGGTAAAAGTGTTTTGACCCTCTCTTGCGGGCACTTGCACTCTGCTGCCCTCCTTCCCGCCCCGGTCCAAGGCGGCAGCTAGTGCCGTTGAGCGGAGGGCGTGGATGGTTGAGCCCAGTACTTCCGCCTTCCTAAGGGAGCAAGGTTAGCGGTCTAGTCTGGAGGGGAAGTGTGGCTACATATTGCGCATGCCAGAACGGACACGCAGCAGGCACGCTGAAGGTGCGCCAAAGACAACCCGTCTGCGACCGGACGCGACCGGCCGGGGCCGGAACCACTGCCCGGACAGGATCAGCACAAAGGTATATCTCCAAACAGCTATCTGCACTATACCCCCCCATCATGGAGAAGTGCAAGCACAGCATTTTGGCAAGGAACCTGTGTCACAACTGTAGTCTCTGCCCATTTATGTCTGTGACAAGCTTGAAAACTAGGGAGGGCAGTCAGCAGCTTAGTTTCTCTCTGATTAACTGTAGATCCCTGAGGAAACATAAACATGAAATCTATTACTATTTGTTGGATGTCCAGCTGGATGTGCTATTCCTCACAGAGACCTGGTTGAATGAGGACTCGGCTCCAGATATTCTTGAAGCCCTCCCTCATAACTATGGTATTATCAGAGTGGATCCGGCCGATCCAACAAGGCCCTGGCTTCCCTTCATTGTCTCCCGGTGAGGGCACAAATTATTTTTAAAGTGATGTGTGTCAGCCACCGCATCCTGCAGGGGAAGGGGCCCTCCTATCTGCATGACTGTCTTACCCCGTATGTTCCCACCCGCCATTTGAGTTCAAGTGGGACAGGGCAGGTTAGCATTCCGACCATCAGAAGAGCTAGGATGGGCGGTCCCTTCTTCCACTTTTTAGCTGCCACACATTGGAATAAACCCCCTATAGGGCTCCGGCTGTAATCTTCGCAGATTATTTTCCGGAGAAAGTTTAAGACTTGGCTTTTTCCATTTGTTAATCCTCCTGTTTGATCCCTTCTGCTCTTACCTTACTGCCTGGAACTGGTTCTTTTGCCGCAGCATGGGGGGACACTAGTTAGTGCAGCCATGAGCTTTATAAGTTTGTTTATTATTAGAACCAATCTCCGCACACTCCGCGTAGCTCCGCTACGCGCCACTCACCTCTTGCCCGCACTATTATAGCATTAAAAATAAGAATATAAAACACCTTACCTTATTTGTGGCATCCCAGGGCTTCCCATCTTCTCCATCGTGATTTCTTCTTGAAAACAGCATATGCGCGGGCGTCCGCACATGTGCATTACTCGCGAGAAATGCGTATGCCCGGATTCCTGCGCATGCGCAGTTTTCAAGATGAAGTCGGGGATGGAGAAAAAGGGAAGCCCGGGAACTCCGCCGATAAGGTAAGGTGTTCTATATTCTTATTTTTACTGTTTTAATAGTGCGGGCGGGAGGCCAACTCCGCCCTGCCCCGAGAGTGCGGAGAATTGCCTTTTCCGTTTTCTGCCTACTTTGCAAAATACGGAACGGGCAAATCTCCACACATTCCGTGGGCGGAACAGAGTTTTCCACCCACCCCTAATTGTGCGCAGGCAAGGTGCTTGTGCGTTCACCTTGTTAACAATCCTCTCCCACATCTTGGTTTTCTGGGACATGGGGGTCTGTTGGACCAAGTGCCATATAAATTTGACTCTACTCTGAGAATTTCATCTACCATGACTTCCAACTCACTATCTGTGAACTTTGGATTCTTCTATGGGGCATGGTGATGGGTGGTGGTGGAGATAGATGTGTGGGTGTGTATGAAAGTGAGTGAGTAGAAGTTACGCTGGGTGTTTGAGAGGGTGTTTTTTGAGAGATGCTGTGGTGTAAAGGTTGTGTGGTGGGTGAGTTGTGAGTGTATGTCTCAGTGCAATGTAGTGGTGTTCTCTGCTGGCAGGTCTGTTGAATTTGCAAAGGATCATGGCTAGGGTTTTGGCCCTTTTTGTAGGTGGAGTTGTGGGTGTGTCTTAAATGGCTTGAGATTTTTTTTTGTCTGACAATGCTTGTTTGGTCTGTTTCTGTCTGTTTCTGTTGGCTTCAGTTGAGCATGACAGAGACGTTCAGTTGACCGCGACAGATGCTTTTCTCAGCATGTGCAGGGATGTCCGAGTCTGTCACATTGACTTTATGCTACGATTTCAGCATTCGCATAGGAGTCAATCAATCAATCAATCAGGGAGTTTATAAAGCACACTACTCCCCGTGAGGGTTTCAAGGCGCTGGGGGTTGGCGTCTCTGGGTCAGTCAAAGAGCCAGGTCTTGAGGTCCTTCCTGAACGTGTGGAGGGTGGGGGAGCATCTGATGTTTACAGGGTGCTCGTTCCATGTTTTTGCTGCGATGTAGGAGAAAGCTCTTCCTCCGGTTCTCTTTCTGCGGATGCGGGGGACCTCAGCCAGGGGGAGGTCGGTGGAGCGGAGGTTCCTCTTGGGTACGTAGAAGGATAATCTCTCATTGAGGTAATTGGGTCTGATGTTGTTGAGGGATTTGTAGGCGTGGGTGAGGAGTTTGAAAGTGACCCTCTCCTCAATGGGGCGCCAGTGGAGGTAACGTAGGTGTTGGGTCATGTGCTCATGGCATGGTGTGCCAAGGACGAGTCTCAAGGAACAACCAAGGGCCTTGACTTTATACTCAGAAAGGCTGAGGACGAGTCTGGATGCAGCGTTCTGGATGGTTTGTAGTTTGAGTATAAGAGTTTTGTTGATTCTGGCATAGAGGGTGTTGCAGTAGTCCACTCTGCTGGTTATTAACACGTGGGTGACGGTCCTTTTTGCAGTCTGTGGGGATCCATTTGCAAGGTTTTGCGGAGGATGCGAAGGCAGTTGAAGCTGGTGGAGGCAACAGCGTTGACCTGGCACTTCATGGAGAGGGAGGAGTCAAGGATGATGCAGAGATTCCGAGAGTGGTTTGTAGGGGTGGGTGGGCTTCCGGGGTGGGTGGCACCCAGGTGTTGTCTCAGGTGGTCATGCGGGGTCCGAGGATGAGGATCTCGCTTTTCTCTGAGTTTAGCTTGAGCCCATGCTGTCTGACTATGGCGGCGAGGGGGGCCATGTAGATGTTGAATAGCATGGGGATGAGAGATGATCCCTGGGGAACTCCGCAGCTGATTTCTGTGGGTTTGGAGAGGAAGGGCAGAAGTCAGATTCTCTGGGTCCTGCAGGAGAGGAAGGATCGGATCCAGTTGAGGGCGGTTCTCTGTATTCTCGCACCCTGAAGTCTAGTAACAGTTTTGCAATGTGAGACGGTGTTGAAAGCTGCGGAGAGGTCTAGAAGGATGAGGGCTGCAGTGTGTCCCTGATCCAGTAGCATGAGGATGTCATTTATGGCCGCGAGGAGTGCGGTCTCGGTGCTGTGGTTGCTGCAGAATCCAGACTGAGAGGCGTCTAGGATGGCGTTCTCTTCACTGAAGGCAGTCAGCTGGGTGTTTATGATTCTCTCAGTGACTTTGGCCGTGAAGGGGAGGAGCAAGATGGGCCGGTAGTTTTTCATGTCCGTAGGGTTGGGCATAGGTTTTTTGAGGAGGGGTTTTACTTCTGCCCATTTCCAGTCGTCTGGGCAGCAGCGTGACCTGAGGGAGGTGTTGATGGTTTGTCCAAGTTTGAGTGCGATGGCGGCAGCGGCTCTGTGGAGTATGTGCAGTGGGCAAGGGTCCATTGGGGCTCCTGAGGTTTTTTTTTCATGGTCGCTGTGATGAGTTTGATGGTTGAAGGCTCCCAGGCATTGATGGTGGGTTTGTCGGTGGTGGTGGGTAGGGCGGTGTTGTAGGTAATTGGTTCATTGAAGTTGTCGTAGAGGGCCTTGATCTTCAGATGATAGTAGGAACTGAGCTCGTCGCAGAGTTCCTGGGAGGGTGTGATGTCTGTAGATGCGCAATTCGGTTTGGTGAGCTGCTGTATGATGTTGAACAGTTCCTTGGCGTCGGATACATTGGTTAGGACTTTCTCTCTTATGAAGGTCCGTTTGGTGTCTCTTATGCATTGGTGGTAATCCTTCAGGGCGCTCTTGTTGTTGTTCTGTGATTCCGAGGTTCTCTGGTTCTGCCAGGCTTTCTCTTGGCGTCTGCAGGAGTGTCTGACTTCTTGAATCTCTGCGGTGAACCAGGCGGCTTTTAGAGGGCGTTGTTTGGCGGGGCGGAGGGGTGCGAGCTTGTCAGACCAGTCGGAAATCCAGCAGTGAAATTACTAGGCTGTGGAGTTGGTGTTGTTCGTGGTGATGGGGGGCTGTGATAGAGGGTGGTGCTGAGGTGTTTCTCTGTGACCTTGCTCCAGTTCCGTTGTGGCGGGCCCGGGGCGGGTTTGGGTGTCGTGGTGGTTTTATAAGGTGAAGGGGACGCAGTGGTGGTCAGTCCAGGGGGGTTGGGTAGTGTGGCTGAAGCAGATGTTGGTCCCTCCCGCAAAGATGGGGTTGAGGGTGTGACCCGCTCTGAGGGTGGGCATGTTGAGAAGCTGTTTTAGTCCCAGGTTGGCGAGGTTGTTGAGGAGAGTGGTGAGTCGGGGTCGTTGCCGTTGTAAAGGTGGAAATTCAGGTCCCCAAGCAGAATGGAGTCTGTGGAGGTGGTGGCATGGGGGGCGGCAAGCTTGCCGATGGTGGTTGCATTGTGAGTGCGAGGTCCAGGTGGTCGGTAGATGAGGGTCGGTGGCGTTGGGCTCTTTTACAGCCGAACCACTGTTTTCCTTACATGTCGGTCGTACGTACTGTGCTAAATGCGAGTCGGTTGTGTTTCGCACGCATTGCATCATACTACGCGAGTCGTACAGCGCGTGTATGTGTCGGTCAGAATACATTCCCGGTCCGTGTTGGTCAGAATGGTTTGCGTCCGAGATAGAAATCAGGCTCTATACCTTCCTTTCCCATTCAAAATCCGCACCCAACCTAAACCTAAATAATCCCTTACCACCCCAAAACCTAATTCCATTGTCACTCAAAAACGCATATCCATCCTAAAATCTAAGAAAGCCCTTATCGCCCAAAAACCCATACCTACCCTGAATAAAAAAAAATACATTACAACCAAAACATCCATACCCAACCTGAACCCTAAAAAATCCCTTGCAAACCAAAAACCCATACACCTCTTAAAACATAAAAGAAATACATTGCGAGCTAAAAAAGCCCACCCACCCTAAACCCCAAGAATTCATTATCACTAAACACAAAAAAATCATTAACACCCAAAAACCCATTCCCACCCGAAACCCTAAAGGTTCCTTGGCCACCTAAAACCCATACCGAAAACAAAACTTTAAAAATTCACTTCCACCCCAAAATCCCATATCTACCATAAATCCTATAAAATCCCTTTCTACCCCAAACCCACACCCACCCAAAATGCTAAAATAATCCTTGTCACCCATAAACCCATACCCACCCTAAACCCTAAACAATCCATTACTACCCACAAACCCATACCCACCCTAAACCCTAAAAATGACTTTGCTACCCAAAAACCCATACACACCAGAAAACCGAAAAATTCCCTTGTCATCCAAAAGCCCATATCCACCCTAAACCCTAAAATATCCATTCCCATCCAAAAACCAATACAAATGCTACACCCTAAAAGATTCATTATCACCCCAAAACAAATAGCCACATTAAACTCGAATGGCTCCTTTGTCACCCAAAATCCATACCCACCCTAAAGCCTAAAAATTCCATTTTCACCCAAAAACCCATAACCACCCTAAACCCAATAAAACCTTACCAGCCAAAACCACACCGCACCCAAATCCCTAAAAATTCCTTTTCACTAAAAAACAAACAAAAGGCTAAAGCCTAAAAATTAAAGGTTCCTTGGCCACCTAAAACCCATACCGAAAACAAAACTTTAAAAATTCACTTCCACCCCAAAATCCCATATCTACCATAAATCCTACAAAATCCCTTTCTACCCCAAACCCACACCCACCCAAAATGCTAAAATAATCCTTGTCACCCATAAACCCATACCCACCCTAAACCCTAAACAATCCATTACTACCCACAAACCCATACCCACCCTAAACCCTAAAAATGACTTTGCTACCCAAAAACCCATACACACCAGAAATACGAAAAATTCCCTTGTCATCCAAAAGCCCATATCCACCCTAAACCCTAAAATATCCATTCCCATCCAAAAACCAATACAAATGCTACACCCTAAAAGATTCATTATCACCCCAAAACAAATAGCCACATTAAACTCGAATGGCTCCTTTGTCACCCAAAATCCATACCCACCCTAAAGCCTAAAAATTCCATTTTCACCCAAAAACCCATAACCACCCTAAACCCAATAAAACCTTACCAGCCAAAACCACACCCCACCCAAATCCCTAAAAATTCCTTTTCACTAAAAAACAAACAAAAGGCTAAAGCCTAAAAATTTGATTACAACCCAAAAACCCATACCCAAACTAAACCCTAAAGGTTCCATTGCCACCCAAAACCCATATCCAACCTAGAACCTAAAAAATCCCTTACCACCCAAAAACCCATACCAAACCTAAATCTTGAAAAGTCCTTTGCTCCCAAAACCTACACCCCCAAACCTTAAAAATTCCCTTCCACTCAAAACCCCATACCCACTGTAATTCCTAGAAAATCACTCTCTACCTGAAAACCCACACCCACCCTAAATGTTAAAAATGTCCTTGTCACCCATAAAACCCACACCCACCCTAAACCTTAAAAATTCCCTTCTACTTAAAAACCCATACTCACTGTAAATCCTACAAAATCACTTTCCACATAAAAATCCACAGCCTCCCTAAATGTTAAAAATGTCCTTGTAACCCATATAGCCCATACCTGCCCTAAACCCTAAAAAATCCATAATCAGCCACAAACCCATACCCACCATAAAACACCAACAATCCCTTGCCATTCAAAAACCCACACTCACCCTAAACCCTAAAAAAAACTTACCACCCAAAGAAACCTACCCACCCAAAACACAAAATTTTCCATGGGCACCAAAAAAACCTCGTCATCTCCTGAGGCGGAAGCCGGGAGACCATCTGATTTTTTTAAAATTGTATTCTGTGTCACAATTTTGCCAAATATCTGTATTTTAAGCTCACTCACCCGTCTGCCACCACTGGAGCGGGCGCTAGAAACGCTGAAACAGCGATCCCTTCGCTGCAACATAGAAATTGTAAACAAACAATTCTGCCGCCATTGACGGCGAGGGAGAGAGGCCACGCCTACTCCTAGGCCACGCCCACCCGCCGACTATAGTATAAAACGCTGCCATCAGCGCCACGAAGCCAGAACCTCGTCATCTCCTGAGGCGGAAGCCGGGAGACCATCTGATTTTTTTTTTTTAAATTGTATTCTGTGTCACAATTTTGCCAAATATCTGTATTTTAAGCTCACTCACCCGTCTGCCACCACTGGAGCGGGCGCTAGAAACGCTGAAACAGCGATCCCTTCGCTGCAACATAGAAATTGTAAACAAACAATTCTGCCGCCATTGACGGCGAGGGAGAGAGGCCACGCCTACTCCTAGGCCACGCCCACCCGCCCCTTTTCCTACCCATAAAAGATGTGCAATTACCGGACGCGCAGCGGACGGGCGCAGCGGGCGCGCCGTCAGCGCGCCGAAGGCGCGCCAAAGGCAAGCCCGTCTGGGCCCGTCCGGGCCCAGACGGCCTCAGGCCCAGACACTATGCCCAACTCACAGAATCGCATATCCTACACCTCGGATACACTCCGAATCTGGAACACTAAAAAACATCCTCAGTGTGAATTCATCCTTAAGGATGATACCCCGTTCACAGGATGCACCCTCTGTGACACCCCTGAGGCCACGGAACTCAGCCAAACGCTTCGCCTCGGCCTCCTGAACTGCAGGTCCCTGGTAAAACACTCTCACGAGATAAACCTCCTCACCCAAACCCTCTCGCTAGACGCCCTGTTTCTGACCGAAACATGGCTGACCCCCAACAACGACTACGACTTGGTCAATGCAACTCCCCCCGGCTACCAAATCTGCTGCCTAAACAGACCGGTCGGAAGAGGTGGCGGGCTCGCCATACTCTATAAAGATCATTTCAGCTGTAGGATCGACGGCGGCACTGTCAAGGACTGTGAAAACTGCAATTTCACCCTCCAGATCTCCCCAACCACTTCACTATCGGGACTTCTGGTATATCGACCGCCAGGCTCGCTAGGAGATTTTTCAAGCACCCTGATGGACCACATCCTCCTAAAATCAATATCAACCCCCAACTTCCTCCTCCTAGGGGACCTGAATCTACACTTCCTAGACCCGGCGGATAACACTGCCGCCAACCTACTAGCAGACCTTATATCAGCTGACCTCCTCCTTCTGAATTCTAAAGCCACCCACGAGAAAGGACAGCTCCTAGACCCAGTCTTCACCAACATTAGGAACCTCCAAACCCAAGACCCCACTCCTTTCCCATGGACTGACCATTTATTGGTCCCTATGTACTGGTCCCTCCAGACCTCCCATGTTCCCAAACAGAAAACTAGGATACAAACCAGACGATGGCACAAGCTAATACCAGAAGAATGGGAAGCTAAGCTACGGGAATCCGCTGGCCCCCTCTCAACTGACCCTAACATTGCCGATAGAGAATTCAACAGCTGGCTCACCAACCCCCTAGACAGCCTTGTCCCACTAACCAGCTCCCTTAAGCATGTAAAAAGGATCAACCATGCTCCATGGTACACTCCGCCCCTGAACATTTTAAGGAAGGAGTGCAAAAAGACAGAACGTACATGGAGAAAAAACAAATCGGCGATGGAGAAAGACGCTTATCAAACAGCCATGAAAGCTTATAAACAAGCCCTCCATAACGCAAAAAGCTCTTTCTATGAGGAAAAAATAAAGAACTCCTCTTGCTCAGCCAAAGAGACTTTCTCTATCCTCAAAGAGCTCCTCCATGTTCCGGCCCCCCCGCAGATACCCATGGACCCCAAAGCGGCAGAAGAAAAATGTGTCAACCTGGCCAATTTTTTTGACGATAAGATCAAAAAAATCCTTTCCTCCCTTCCTGCTACCAATCGTGCCACCTCAGAAAAAGCCAAGGACTCATCCCCTTCGTTAGGGAACTCCCCTGATAAACCCGATTCACCCCATTTAGCGTCATTCGGACCAGTCACCGAAGAGGAAGTGGCAGTAACTTTAGCATCTACTAAGAGTGGCGCCCCCAGTGACCCAGTTCCCATACGGTTCGCTAAAGACATCACTCGGACCATTATAGCTAAACTCACTGCCCTCATTAACGCCTCGCTTGTCCAAGGAGAAGTCCCACAAAGCTGGAAGGAGGCAGTCGTCAAAGGACTACTCAAGAAGCCTTCGCTAGACCCCGCGGACCTATCCAACTACAGACCCATCTCGCTCCTTCCTTGGATAGGTAAGGTCGCGGAGAAGCTTGCAAATAAAAAGCTATCTCACTTCCTAGAAGTAAACCACCTCCTTAAAAACTCCCAGACAGGCTTTAGACCAGGCCAGGGCACTGACACCGCCCTCCTTGCAGCCGTAGAGAAGGCTAGGGAAATCATCGACACTGGAGGATCAGTGGCAGTGGTCCTCCTAGACCTAAGCGCGGCATTCGACACTGTCAGCCACCAGGTCCTAACCCAGCGCCTGGATAACATCGGCGTGAAAGACAGCGCGTTGAAATGGCTCACATCCTTTCTCTACCGACGCTCCTTCCAAGTCTGGGAAGGAGATAGCTGCTCCCCTTCTATCCCCCTCCGGTGTGGAGTGCCTCAGGGCTCTTCACTGAGCCCCACGCTTTTCAACGTGTATATGGCCCCACTGGAGGAGCTGGTCTCACCATTCGGAGTCACTATCGTCAGCTATGCTGACGACACTCAGCTGGTGGTGACACTCTCCCACCCCAAGCTAGAGCCCTCCAATCTTCGAGATTGCCTCTCCAACGTCCATCAATGGATGAGTGACTCAGACCTCAAACTAAACGGGTCAAAAACAGAGATCCTGCTCCTAGGTCACAAAACTATGAGCCTTCCCTCCAACTTCTGGCCCGCCTGTATGGGTGAACCCCCTACTCCCAAGACAGAGGTTAAGAGTCTGGGAGTATGGCTGGAGACAGATCTCACCTTCAGGACACAGGCTAGGAAAACAGCCGGCATCTGCTATGGCCTACTCAGATCATGCAGAAAGGTGCTCCCCTTACTACCATCTCAGTCCCGTCTTCTGCTGATCCAAGGCTTAGTTCTATCCAGGCTGGACTATAGCAATGCCATTTACCTCGGAGCACCGGAAGCCACTCTCCAAATACTGCAAAAGACCCAGAATGCCGCAGCTCGCCTCCTCACGAACACCCCAGCCAGAACATCAGCCAAACCAGCTCTGAGGAAACTTCACTGGCTCCCCGTGAGGGCAAGAGTCTTTTTCAAAGCCCTCTGCCTGGCCCACAAGGTTCTGCACAACGCCGGCCCCCCTATTCTGAGTAATTGGATCACTCCATACAGACCGACGAGAGCGCTCCGGTCAGAACAGGGAAACCTTATCATTGTCCCCAGGGTGAAGAAGGCCCGCATAGGTGGCCGCCGCTTCTCAGTCAACACAGCAAAAAAATGGAACGCGCTCCCCCCGAGTCTCAGAGCTGAACCAAACCTCCTACGATTCAGGAAGTCCCTCAAAACCCTACTTTTCCCCTGATTCATCAGCAGCTTCTCTTTGCCCCCTCCTTAGGAGTCCGAGGTTTCAGCGCTGGGATACTCGAGGTGACTACGCGCTCTATAAAAACCTAAAATAAATAAATAAAAAATAAATAAATAAAAAAAACATACTCAGTATAAACCCCCCAAAAATCCCTTACCGCCCAAAAGCTATACCCTTCTACCCCCTAAAAAAATTCTTGCCACCTAAAACCCATACTCACCCTAAAACCTACACATTCTGTTGTCACTCAAAAACCCATATCCACCCTAAACCCTAAAAAAGACATTATCAACTAAATACATACTCACCATAAGCCCTACAAAATAGCTTACCACCAAAAAATTGATACCCAACCTGAACCCTAAAAATTCCATTGCCACTCAAACCCCCATACCACACCCTGTACCCTAAAAAACTACCTTAACAGCCAAATACACATATATACTGAATCCTAAAAATTCCTTCTCACCTAAAAACCCCGGGCAAGTGCTACATCCTAAAAAGAATCATTACCACCAAAACGCCCATACCCACCCTGAAACCTTAGCAGTCCTATGCCACCCAAAACCCATAACCAACGTAAAATATAAAAAATCACTTTTCATCCAAAAACCCATATCCACCCTAAACCATGAAATGTCCCTTGCCCGTCAAAAACCAACACCCAATCTAAACCTTAAAAACCGTCTTCCACCCAAAACCCCATACCTACCCTAAAGCCTAAAAAATACCTTACCACCCAAAAACCCATACATACCCTAAAGTTTCACATACCACCCAAAAACCTGTACTCAAAATAAACCCAAAAAACTCCCTGGCCACTCAAAAACCGATAACCCCAGTAAATCCTACAAAATCCCTTGCCACCAAAAAACCCAAACAAACCCTATATGCAACACATTCATTTGTCACCCATAAAACCAATACCCACCCTAAAATTCACAAGCCACACACAAAAATCTATACCCACCCTAAACCCTAAAAATTACCTTGCAACCAAGAAACACATACCGAACCTGAACCCTAAAAAATCCATTACCACCCTAAAATCAATACCCACGCTAGGCCCTAAAAATGTATTTGCCACCCAAAAACCCATAGCCACCGGAAACCCTAAATGTTCACCCACCATGCAACAACCCATACAATAGGTAAACCCTAAAAAATCCATTACTACCCAAAAATCTATAGAAATGCTTAATTGTAAAAATCCTTGGCAACCCAAAAACCCATCCCCACCGTAAAAACCCCCAAATCTTTCGCCACTCAAAAACCCAAACCCACCCTAAAAAAAACCTTACAGACCAAAAAACAATACCCATCCAAAACCTCAAAAATATCCCTGCACCCTAAATATCCATACCACCCTAAACCCTAAATAAAATCCCTTGCTAACTAAAAAACGATACAATCGCTAAAGAATAAAAAAATCATTACCTCCCAAAACCCTGAAGTTTCCCCTGCCACCCAAAACCCATACCCACCCAAAACCCTAAAAAGTCCTTCCCACCCAAAAATCAATACCCAAGCAAAACCCTAAAAATTCTCTTGCCACCCAAAAGCCCATACCCATGCTAAACCCCCCAAAATCCCTTGCCACTCAAAATCCCACACACACCCTAAAGCCTAAAAAAGTACCAACCAAAAACCCATACCCACCGAAAACTCCCAAAAATACCTTGCCCCACCTACCCTAAACCCTAAAAATACATTACTATTAAACCTATATCCACACAAAACAAAACATTTCCTTACCATTCAAAATCTCACACCCGCCCTAAACCTTATAAAAATCCCTTACCACCTAAAAACCTATGCACACCCAAAACCCCAAAAAGTCACTTACCACCCAAAACTCCATACCCACACTAAACCCTAAAAATTACTTAGCCATCTAAAAACCCACACCCATTCTAAAATCACCCCAAAAAATTATTCACTACCCACAAACCCATACCCACTGTAATACCCCTAAACTTCCTTGCCACCCAACAATCCATACCAACCCAAAACCCCTAAAAATCCATTACCACCCAACAACCCATTGCTACCATAAAACCCCACAAATCCCTTGCCACTCAAAAGACCAAACCTGCACTAATCCCTAAAAATACCTTACCACCCAAAAACCTATCCCCACCCAAAACCTTAAAAATTCACTTGACACACGAAAATCCATACCCATGTTAAACCCCACAAAAATTCCTTATCACTTAAAAATACATACTCACCCAAAACCCTAAAAATTCCCCTGCCACCCAAAAGCATTTACTAACCCTAAACCATAAAAAAATCCCTTGCCTCCCAAAAACCCATACAAAGGCTGGATCCTAAAAAATAGATTACCACCCAAAACTAGGCCTGGGCGGTAAAATTCGTTCACGGAATTCGGGTCATTTTGCGTTCTGCAGAGAACGCGGAATTGCCGAAATTTCCGCGATCTGCGTCTTCGCAGAATTTTTTGCTTGTTCGAGCTTTCAAAATGCGTGTTCGCGAGAAAGTAGGCTATCATATAAACATGCAACTAAGCATGCCAAAAAGGAGTGGGGAGTGGAAAAATGGGAGAGTTTGAAAGAAGCTCTAAATAGGAGGGATATGAGGACCTTCTGGAAACTGATAAACACAGGCTCAAAAGAGGACTAAGAAGTTATTGCACCTAACTTGGGTGCCGAGGTCTGGAGGGTCCACTTTCAGTCACTCTACACCAGGCCAGAGGGCATTTATGAGCAATCTGAAAGATACAACCCCCTAATACACCCAAGTAGTATGGAAACTCCTGCAATAACTTTAAAAGAGGTAACAGCTGCTATTGTTTGAGTAATCCCTGCAAAGGCACCGAGATTAGATAAGAACTCTATCGCACTGAACCAAGCGTTTGGGCTCTGTATCTATGGAGTATTTTCAATGCTATTTTGCAGGGAATGAAGATCCCCACAACATGGCTAGGGGCAGAAATCATCCCTATTTTCAAGAAGGGTTCACCCCTTAATTCAGCTAACTACCGGCCCATTAGCCTCATCGATGTTGCACAAAAAATCTTTGCCCGAGTGCTTCCGGACCGGTTACAGAACTGGCTGGAGCAGTTCCCCATTCTTAGTCCCTATCAGGCCGGCTTCCGAATAAAAACGTCCACAATTGATCACATTTTCAGGTTGCACTTACTGCACTGGAAAACAGTGATTGTGGAGAGTGGCAGCCTCAACGTGATCTTTGTGGACCTAAAATCGGCCTTTGATTTAGATCCCAGGGAAAAACTTTGGGCTATCCTATCTGATCTGGGGGCACCCGCGTATTTATGCGAGATCCTGGAAAAATTGCATGTGAACAACTATGCCCAAATCAGATATGAGAAGAATGGAGACCTTACTGACCGTATACCCATAGAGAGAGGTGTGAGACAGGGGTGTTTTCTGGCCCCTACCCTCTTCTGCATTTTTATTAATGGCTTAATAGGAGCTTTGGCAGAGGAAGCGGATCTTGATGCTCCTAAGTTAACGGGCTCCAAGGTATCTGCCTTGATGTTCGCAGACACTCTCCTGCTGTCAAAATCACCAATGGGTATTCAAAGGATCTTGGATACCTTCCATCTATTTTGCAAGAATAGGAGCCTGGAAACTAACACCCAGAAAATAAAATATATGGTGTTTAATGCAGGGCATTCCAAACGACCTAACCCACAATTAGCAGGGGAATTTTTAGAGAGAGTCTCACAATGTGAATATTTGAGATTATCACTTAATGAGAAAATGGAATGGGGTGTTCAAATTAAGAAGGCCTCTCCAAAGCCGACGCAAATGTCTGGGGACCTTGCTAAACAGAAGAGGAAGTGTGCACACAAGAAGCTGGGGCAGGTGTTGAAAATATACAAGGCGCAAGCCAGAAGGGCGACCTTGTATGGTGCAAAGTTATGGTGCCAGAGGTCATCCGAACAACTTGCTAGGATTGAAACTTATTTTCTTAGACAGTTGATGGGACTTCCAAGTAGTAACCTTCTAACCCAGCTCTGAATGGATTTGGGTGTTAGCCCAATGTCTTTGTGTAAGGCAAGTTTGGGATATTATTTCAGTGCTTCAATTATGGGGAGGCGTAAGACCCAGGCAAATCAGGACGGGGCTTTAGGTAATGCAAAAGCAACTGTAACTACCATGGATGCCTTACTGTCTAGAGCTGCTACTTTGACAGACAGGGAGATTGACATGGTAAACAGACGCCTATCTAGATCACCTACTAGTGGCCCTTTACCTCTTTTGGACGGGGCTATTAATCAATCAAAAAATTCCTCTGATGAGGATAGAAGCACCATACTTACACAGGCACAGGGGCCGGGTAGTGATACTCAAGATACGGACGTGCTCTCACCTGTTTTGGAGTCTCAGCAGGATGTCCCAGCTATGCCCCTGTCTCCTTTTGTTATTGTGGCAAATAGGCAGGGGGTTGTCCCTGCAGCTCTTAGTAGAAAGGGTGGGGAAGGAAGGTCGACCTCTACCACTCATATTGAGGCTACCGGCGATCTTATTCCCCTGCAACATTTGGGGGTGCCCGCTTATCAATTGGTAGCACGAAGAGAAAAGTCAAAGCAATGGGCAGACAAGCAAAAAAGATTAAATACAATGCACTGTTAATACCAGCACCAGAAAGTTGGGCATTATTGCCTGCAGTTACTGCTGCGATTGACCTCCCACTGATGGAAGTGTTTAAATCCACCTTCTGCAGTATATTGGAAGAAAAACTACGCCCAATTATGATTAAATTACAAAATATTGAGCAAAGTATAGCAGATGAGCACAATATTATACAATCCCTTCAAAATCGAAGCTGTGTTAGCCCCTTTTGTTTTAAATAATGAACTGTTGAAGGTACATATAGATGGGAAGGATCACTGAAATAATATCGAGGGACAGAATATCGACCAACAAAAATATCGTTGACAAAATATCGAGAGACAAAATATCGAGTTTCTATCTACAAACAGGTAAGTACAAAAATATCGAGTTAAAAATAACGTTTACAAAAATATAGTTGTAAAAAATATCGACTTTAATAAAAAACAATGTTTAATTACATTAATATAAAAAATTAATTACTAAAATATACTTAACAATACTTAAAATAACATTTAATAATAAAAAAATTAATTAAAGTAAAAAAATAATATTTTTTTAATCATATTTCTTAAAACATATATATATATATAGTAACAAAATTTAATTAAATAATAGCCAATATTATTAACGTACAAATACAAAAGAGTAAAAATTACTATTCCCACTCCAGTGGGTGCAACAGTAGGGAAAGCGTTGGATAGCGTAGGGGTTAAAATTACTATTCCCACTCCAAGGAGTGCAACAGTGGATATATGACGTTACAACGCAACTTTTACAACGCACTACCATTACAACGTAAGTATTGGTAAGTATATAATAATTTTTATAATTTAAATTATTTAAAATTAATTTAATATAATTTAATTTAATTTCATTTCATTAAATTAAATTAATGTAAATTTAATTTTACTTTATTTTTACACTGTACCCCTGTACCCCAAAAACCCAAAACTGACCCTGAACCCTAAAAAAAACCCTTTACCCAAAACCCCAAAACTGACCCTGAACCCTAAAAATACCCCTTTACCCAAAAACTAAAAACTGACCCTGAACCCTAAAAATACCCCTTTACCCAAAAACCCAAAACTGACCCTGAACCCTAAAAATACCCCTTAACACAAAAACTAAAAACTGACCCTGAACCCTAAAAATACCCCTTTACCCAAAAACTAAAAACTGACCCTGAACCCTAAAAATACCCCTTTACCCAAAAACTAAAAACTGACCCTGAACCCTAAAAATACCCCTTTACCCAAAAACTAAAAACTGACCCTGAACCCAAAAAATACCCCTTTACCCAAAAACTAAAAACTGACCCTGAACCCTAAAAATACCCCTTTACCCAAAAACCAAAAACTGACCCTGAACCCTAAAAATACCCCTTTAATTTAACATAATTAGCAATTAATCAATTAAATTAAATTAATTACCAATTACATTTTAAATAATTAACAAATATTATTTAATTACCAATTAATAAAATATTACTACCAATTAATATATTTACATATTTAATTAATTATAATTAAATTACTTCCCACCCTATTCCCCTATAAACCCACAACCCGCTACAGGAAATAAATTATTTTAATTTACATAATTAGCAATTAATCAATTAAATTAAATTAATTACCAATTACATTTTAAATAATTAACAAATATTATTTAATTACCAATTCATTAATTATTACTACCAATTAATACATTTACATATTTAATTAATTATAATTAAATTACTTCCCACCCTATTCCCCTATAAACCCACAAACCGCTACAGAATAAAATTACACAATAATTTAAAAAAAATCATTAATTAAACATAATTATAACATAAAATGACACTTTTCACACATATTATAACATAAAAACACTATAAATAATTAAATATTATTTAAAAAACGATATTTTTTACTATCTAGATTATATACTTGGATATTTTCACTTTCTATATTATTTACAGTCGATATTACTTCACTTACCTTAAAAACGATATTTTGACTGTCGATATTCTGTCCTGTCGATATTTTGTCCAAACGATATTTAAAACTCGATATTCTGTCCAAACGATATTTTGGAGTCGATATCATGTCTGTGCACCAGATGGGAAGTCTGGAACCCCTTGCCCTCCAAGTAATTGTGCTCCGCCTGCTACAGATATGATTCTTAGCTGTTCAGGGGAGTTGAATGACAAGGCTCCTGATTGTTTGATAATAGATGGAGCTCAGGCAACAAACCAACACGGTGCAGCTTCTAGTGTTGTGGGAAAGAATGGGGGCATGTTGCAGGGGTATACCAATGTTGCACAGCAGAATTTACCTGTAATAGATCTACCGCCGCAATCAACACTACTGGTGGCTATTCTAGGGAATGTGCTGTCTCTCTCAATTGGAACAAAGGAGGACTTTTTTCAACTTAAAAATAAGGTTACTCATTGGCTGTCCTGTAACATTGTTGCTCGCCCAGCGATTGCACGCAGTATTATTATGGTTCGTTGTGTTGCTTGGTTAGGAAGCTCTAGGAAAACAAGGGAGGGGGACTGTATTGTTGTGAATTTTAATAACCCATTGCCCGTAGAGAGAATCTTCTGGGAGGTTAATATCGGTTTGGCAAACAGGGGCCAAGGCATCCGGATACTGCCCTTGGGATACTTTTATAAGGCAGAGAACCCAAGACAGACTAATTTGATTTTAGCACGTCAAACGGGGCCTCAAAAGCTGGTGAAGCCGACTAGGACCGGATCATTTAACCCATGGGTAGCTAGGTATAATTTACGGGGGGATTGTTATTTCTCTTCTATTGCACAGGGGTCAAAAAGATTTGCAGTTCTGTCAGGGTTGAATGACTGCGATTGACTGAGTAATAGCTCGGAGCTCTTAGAATCAATAGTCCAAATACCTGTGTCTGTTGACCTTACTTCTTCCGATGCAAGTTTTGTGACCAAATGCTACCAGAGATATCTAATGCTGAGTCATCAGAGGCCGTAGCTGGTGCAGGGCTACTAGTTCAGGAGCAGCTAGAAATATCAATCCCCGTGCTATTGGAGGATCTACCTATTGTACCTTCTGCGGTCCAACCCAAGATAGAGGACGATAATGTTCTATCTTGGAATATTGCTGGGTTGGCCGAGAAGATTGTAGACCCACTATGGGTGCAGTTCATCAGGCACTTCTCCGTGATTTGCCTCCGGGAGTCTTGGATGGTGAACTGTAACCTATTTTTGGAGGGGTATAAAGCTTTTTTCGCCCCTGCATCTCCAGCAACTATTGGAAGAGCCGGGGGTGGTTTGGTAATTTTTACATCCTTGTCCCTGAAATGTAGGATTAAGGATATTTCCTCTGCTCATAGTGATTTTCAAGCGACTGTTTTAAGGCGAGGCAACTCCAGTCTAGGTCTGATTCATTTCTACAATGCAGTGTACAGACAGGGGGTTTGCAAGATAATTCAGCTGAACAGCTTTGTTAAGCAGTTTTGTGGCCCCTTTGGAAACAACCTTATGAAAGCAGGAAATTTTGATGTTCACCCGTGTGGGGATCCTGAATCCACTAGTATGGGTGACATTGGCTGTGCAAGGATCCGGTGTCTTCACTTCGAGCACTCCCTACAGGGAGAGACACTTAACGATCGGCTTAATGAATATGATCTGTTTACTTCCATGTGTTTTGTATAACCATCTAGCAAACATATGGTTCCGACTTTTAAAGGTCGCAGTGGTGAATCTTTTATAGATCATATTCTGATCTCTACAAGTATTCAGTCCCTTTTACTGGGATTTATAATATTTGAGAGCGCCTTCAGTGATCACAATCCTTTGTGCATGCATTTGGAGGGTATTATAATGGAAAGGCAGGACAAGGTGGTAGCATCAGGTCCGCTGAGGCTTACTGATGGTAGGCGTCGCCTTAAATGGGACCCAGTAACCCCATCCCTTTTCCATGAAAAGGTTCAGGAATCTTGTGCGGTAGAACTTACCTATTGTGTGGAACCTGACTCTACCGCCAAGGGTATCCTCAATGCTTTTAAAGGGATTGTTTCCAAGGTGGGGGAATTGTTATCTGGCCCGGCACAAAGAAGGGTGGTCGACGAACCCAAGTAGTTTTAATCCACTATGCTCCAAAGCTGCTAGAGAATTAAAGGCCGCATTGAAAGCGAATCCCAGGGACCAATCTCAGATTAGTGTTCTCGGCATGAACTATAAAAAGATATTGGCTAATCGCAAAACGAAACTGAAGGAGGCCACTTGGTGGGAACTCTTAGATCATTCGACATTATGCAGCGTTTCTAGATTTTGGAGCATTATTAATAGACCTCTTTTTGAAAGGGACAAAGCCGAGGATTTGGACACTAACATAACAGAAGAGGAATGGGTGTCTCACTTCAGCTGTATTTTTAAAAGTGCTTCAACCTTACCCCGGTTGCAACCGAGAATTCAGAAAAATGATGTGGTTGTATTCACTCGAAGAGAAGTGGAGGAAGGTATTGCAAGTGTTACGTGTAATAAGGCACCTGGCCCAGATGGTGTTCTACCGGACCTTTTTAAATCTAATCCCTATCTTTGGGCATCGATTCTGGTGGCGGTGCATAATGCCGCGGCGAAGGAAGGGTGTCCAGAGTCATGGGGTATCTCCACAATTGTACCCATTTTTAAAAAGGGTGATCGTAACAGCACTATGAACTATAGACCGATATCCCTTATCGACTCTGTGGTTAAGGTTGTAGGTGGAGTCGTCTTAAATAGATTGGCGGCCTGGACGGAAGAAAATAAGATCCTTTCTGATGTTCAGTATGGGTTCCGCCCAGGTCACTCTACTCTGGCACAATGCCTTAACCTCTATTTGATCCTCGGAAAGTACACTGTTGCCCGCCATGTGACAATCTACATGGCCTTCATGGATCTCTCCTCCGCTTTTGACTGCGTCAGTCGGGGGAAGATGTGGCAGTACATGTGGGCCATGGGGGTGGAGACAAATCTGGTGGACTTTCTGATGGATTTGCATGGAGACACTAAGGCAAATATCAGATTCACTCAGGACCTGAGGGTCTCTAGGGACTTCAGCACAGAAAGGGGTGTACGGCAGGGGTGCATTCTAGCCCCGATTCTTTTCAATCTTTATATCAATGATTTAGATAAGACCTTGATAGAAACTGTGGCTCACTTCCCATTTGTGGGAAGCAGGGGACTGCCCATCTTGCTTTATGCAGACAATGCAGTTCTCCTGGCCCGCACCCCAAAAAAAGTACAGACTTTGCTCGACACCTTTTGTAGGTTTATGGCGGATCGAGATCTGACCATGAACAATTCTAAATCCTACGTAATGCAAGTCTGGCTGCGCCCCAAGAGGCAGTACCCCTTTAAGGTGAACGGAGAAAAAGTGCCTATAACACCAACTTTCTCCTATTTGGGTGTTCTACTGTATGACCACCTGGATTGGGGTCCTCTACTTAGGAAGAAAAGGGGGGAAGTGTCTAGGACTAATGCAGAGATTTTTAACTTCGCTACAAAAATGGGCAAGCGCCCGATAGTGGCGATGTTAAAAATGTATCAAGCAAAGAGCGTAGCGATTGCCAGTTATGGTAGCGAATTTTGGGGATATGCAGGTTTGGAGGGTATTCAGGTGGTAGAAAATAATGTTTTTAAACAGTTGTTGGGGGTTCCTAAAGGCACTTTGAACTTAATAGTTCATAAAGAGACTGGATTAACATTCATCTGCGATATTCTGGCTAAGCACCCACTGCTTTTTTGGCTCAATTGTTGGCTGAATGAGGATCTTGGCCTTACGCAAGAGTTATTGAAAGAAACTTTGAGCCTGGACCACATGATTGAAATACCATGGTTAAAATACCTAAAGGGCAGCCTCAACGTGATCTTTGTGGACCTAAAATCGGCCTTTGATTTAGATCCCAGGGAAAAACTTTGGGCTATCCTATCTGATCTGGGGGCACCCGCGTATTTATGCGAGATCCTGGAAAAATTGCATGTGAACAACTATGCCCAAATCAGATATGAGAAGAATGGAGACCTTACTGACCGTATACCCATAGAGAGAGGTGTGAGACAGGGGTGTTTTCTGGCCCCTACCCTCTTCTGCATTTTTATTAATGGCTTAATAGGAGCTTTGGCAGAGGAAGCGGATCTTGATGCTCCTAAGTTAACGGGCTCCAAGGTATCTGCCTTGATGTTCGCAGACACTCTCCTGCTGTCAAAATCACCAATGGGTATTCAAAGGATCTTGGATACCTTCCATCTATTTTGCAAGAATAGGAGCCTGGAAACTAACACCCAGAAAATAAAATATATGGTGTTTAATGCAGGGCATTCCAAACGACCTAACCCACAATTAGCAGGGGAATTTTTAGAGAGAGTCTCACAATGTGAATATTTGAGATTATCACTTAATGAGAAAATGGAATGGGGTGTTCAAATTAAGAAGGCCTCTCTAAAGCCGACGCAAACGTCTGGGAACCTTGCTAAACAGCAGAGGAAGTGTGCACACAAGAAGCTGGGGCAGGTGTTGAAAATATACAAGGCGCAAGCCAGAAGGGCGACCTTGTATGGTGCAAAGTTATGGGGCCAGAGGTCATCCGAACAACTTGCTAGGATTGAAACTTATTTTCTTAGACAGTTGATGGGACTTCCAAGTAGTAACCTTCTAACCCAGCTCTGAATGGATTTGGGTGTTAGCCCAATGTCTTTGTGTAAGGCAAGTTTGGGATATTATTTCAGTGCTTCAATTATGGGGAGGCGTAAGACCCAGGCAAATCAGGACGGGGCTTTAGGTAATGCAAAAGCAACTGTAACTACCATGGATGCCTTACTGTCTAGAGCTGCTACTTTGACAGACAGGGAGATTGACATGGTAAACAGACGCCTATCTAGATCACCTACTAGTGGCCCTTTACCTCTTTTGGACGGGGCTATTAATCAATCAAAAAATTCCTCTGATGAGGATAGAAGCACCATACTTACACAGGCACAGGGGCCGGGTAGTGATACTCAAGATACGGACGTGCTCTCACCTGTTTTGGAGTCTCAGCAGGATGTCCCAGCTATGCCCCTGTCTCCTTTTGTTATTGTGGCAAATAGGCAGGGGGTTGTCCCTGCAGCTCTTAGTAGAAAGGGTGGGGAAGGAAGGTCGACCTCTACCACTCATATTGAGGCTACCGGCGATCTTATTCCCCTGCAACATTTGGGGGTGCCCGCTTATCAATTGGTAGCATGAAGAGAAAAGTCAAAGCAATGGGCAGACAAGCAAAAAAGATTAAATACAATGCACTGTTAATACCAGCACCAGAAAGTTGGGCATTATTGCCTGCAGTTACTGCTGCGATTGACCTCCCACTGATGGAAGTGTTTAAATCCACCTTCTGCAGTATATTGGAAGAAAAACTACGCCCAATTATGATTAAATTACAAAATATTGAGCAAAGTATAGCAGATGAGCACAATATTATACAATCCCTTCAAAATCGAAGCTGTGTTAGCCCCTTTTGTTTTAAATAATGAACTGTTGAAGGTACATATAGATGGGAAGGATCACTGAAATAATATCGAGGGACAGAATATCGACCAACAAAAATATCGTTGACAAAATATCGAGAGACAAAATATCGAGTTTCTATCTACAAACAGGTAAGTACAAAAATATCGAGTTAAAAATAACGTTTACAAAAATATAGTTGTAAAAAATATCGACTTTAATAAAAACAATGTTTACTTACATTAATATAAAAAATTAATTACTAAAATATACTTAACAATACTTAAACTAACTTTTAATAATTAAATAATTAATTAAAGTAAAAAAAAATATTTTTTTAATCATATTTCTTAAAAGATATATATATATAGTAACAAAATGTAATTAAATAATAGCCAATATTATTAACGTACAAATACAAAAGAGTAAAAATTACTATTCCCACTCCAGTGGGTGCAACAGTAGGGAAAGCGTTGGATAGCGTGGGGGTTAAAATTACTATTCCCACTTCAAGGAGTGCAACAGTGGATATATGACGTTACAACGCAACTTTTACAACGCACTACCATTACAACGTAAGTATTGGTAAGTATATAATAATTTTTATAATTTGAATTATTTAAAATTAATTTAATATAATTTAATTTCATTTCATTAAATTAAATTAATGTAAATGTAATTTTACTTTATTTTTACACTGTACCCCTGTACCCCAAAAACCCAAAACTGACCCTGAACCCTAAAAAAACCCTTTACCCAAAACCCCAAAACTGACCCTGAACCCTAAAAATACCCCTTTACCCAAAAACTAAAAACTGACCCTGAACCCTAAAAATACCCCTTTACCCAAAAACCCAAAACTGACCCTGAACCCTAAAAATACCCCTAACACAAAAACTAAAAACTGACCCTGAACCCTAAAAATACCCCTTTACCCAAAAACTAAAAACTGACCCTGAACCCTAAAAATACCCCTTTACCCAAAATCTAAAAACTGACCCTGAACCCTAAAAATACCCCTTTACCACAAAAACTAAAAACTGACCCTGAACCCTAAAAATACCCCTTTACCCAAAAACCCAAAACTGACCCTGAACCCTAAAAATACCCCTTAACACAAAAACTAAAAACTGACCCTGAACCCTAAAAATACCCCTTTACCCAAAAACTAAAAACTGACCCTGAACCCTAAAAATACCCCTTTACCCAAAAACTAAAAACTGACCCTGAACGATAAAAATACCCCTTTACCCAAAAACTAAAAACTGACCCTGAACCCAAAAAATACCCCTTTACCCAAAAACTAAAAACTGACCCTGAACCCTAAAAATACCCCTTTACCCAAAAACCAAAAACTGACCCTGAACCCTACAAATACCCCTTTAATTTAACATAATTAGCAATTAATCAATTAAATTAAATTAATTACCAATTACATTTTAAATAATTAACAAATATTATTTAATTACCAATTAATTAAATATTACTACCAATTAATACATTTACATATTTAATTAATTATAATTAAATTACTTCCCACCCTATTCCCCTATAAACCCACAACCCGCTACAGGAAATAAATTATTTTAATTTACATAATTAGCAATTAATCAATTAAATTAAATTAATTACCAATTAAATTTTAAATAATTAACAAATATTATTGAATTACCAATTCATTAATTATTACTACCAATTAATAAATTTACATATTTAATTAATTATAATTAAATTACTTCCCACCCTATTCCCCTATAAACCCACAACCCGCTACAGAATAAAATTACACAATAATTTAAAAAAAATCATTAATTAAAAATAATTATAACATAAAATGACACTTTTCACACATATTATAACATAAAAACACTATAAATAATTAAATATTATTTAAAAAACGATATTTTTTACTATCTAGATTATATACTTGGATATTTTCACTTTCTATATTATTTACAGTCGATATTACTTCACTTACCTTAAAAACGATATTTTGACTGTCGATATTCTGTCCTGTCGATATTTTGTCCAAACGATATTTAAAACTCGATATTCTGTCCAAACGATATTTTGGAGTCGATATTATGTCTGTGCACCAGATGGGAAGTCTGGAACCCCTTGCCCTCCAAGTAATTGTGCTCCGCCTGCTACAGATATGATTCTTAGCTGTTCAGGGGAGTTGAATGACAAGGCTCCTGATTGTTTGATAATAGATGGAGCTCAGGCAACAAACCAACACGGTGCAGCTTCTAGTGTTGTGGGAAAGAATGGGGGCATGTTGCAGGGGTATACCAATGTTGCACAGCAGAATTTACCTGTAATAGATCTACCGCCGCAATCAACACTACTGGTGGCTATTCTAGGGAATGTGCTGTCTCTCTCAATTGGAACAAAGGAGGACTTTTTTCAACTTAAAAATAAGGTTACTCATTGGCTGTCCTGTAACATTGTTGCTGGCCCAGCGATTGCACGCAATATTATTATGGTACGTTGTGTTGCTTGGTTAGGAAGCTCTAGGAAAACAAGGGAGGGGGACTGTATTGTTGTGAATTTTAATAACCCATTGCCCGTAGAGAGAATCTTGTGGGAGGTTAATATCGGTTTGGCAAACAGGGGCCAAGGCATCCCGATTCTGCCCTTGGGATACTTTTATAAGGCAGAGAACCCAAGACAGACTAATTTGATTTTAGCACGTCAAACGGGGCCTCAAAAGCTGGTGAAGCCGACTAGGACCGGATCATTTAACCCATGGGTAGCTAGGTATAATTTACGGGGGGATTGTTATTTCTCTTCTATTGCACAGGGGTCAAAAAGATTTGCAGTTCTGTCTGGGTTGAATGACTGCGATTGACTGAGTAATAGCTCGGAGCTCTTAGAATCAATAGTCCAAATACCTGTGTCTGTTGACCTTACTTCTTCCGATGCAAGTTTTGTGACCAAATGCTACCAGAGATATCTAATGCTGAGTCATCAGAGGCCGTAGCTGGTGCAGGGCTACTAGTTCAGGAGCAGCTAGAAATATCAATCCCCGTGCTATTGGAGGATCTACCTATTGTACCTTCTGCGGTCCAACCCAAGATAGAGGACTATAATGTTCTATCTTGGAATATTGCTGGGTTGACCGAGAAGATTGTAGACCCACTATGGGTGCAGTTCATCAGGCACTTCTCCGTGATTTGCCTCCGGGAGTCTTGGATGGTGAACTGTAACCTATTTTTGGAGGGGTATAAAGCTTTTTTCGCCCCTGCATCTCCAGCAACTATTGGAAGAGCCGGGGGTGGTTTGGTAATTTTTACATCCTTGTCCCTGAAATGTAGGATTAAGGATATTTCCTCTGCTCATAGTGATTTTCAAGCGACTGTTTTAAGGCGAGGCAACTCCAGTCTAGGTCTGATTCATTTCTACAATGCAGTGTACAGACAGGGGGTTTGCAAGATAATTCAGCTGAACAGCTTTGTTAAGCAGTTTTGTGGCCCCTTTGGAAACAACCTTATGAAAGCAGGAAATTTTGATGTTCACCCGTGTGGGGATCCTGAATCCACTAGTATGGGTGACATTGGCTGTGCAAGGATCCGGTGTCTTCACTTCGAGCACTCCCTACAGGGAGAGACACTTAACGATCGGCTTAATGAATATGATCTGTTTACTTCCATGTGTTTTGTATCACCATCTAGCAAACATATGGTTCCGACTTTTAAAGGTCGCATTGGTGAATCTTTTATAGATCATATTCTGATCTCTACAAGTATTCAGTCCCTTTTACTGGGATTTATAATATTTGAGAGCGCCTTCAGTGATCACAATCCTGTGTGCATGCATTTGGGGGGTATTATAATGGAAAGGCAGGACAAGGTGGTAGCATCAGGTCCGCTGAGGCTTACTGATGGTAGGCGTCGCCTTAAATGGGCCCCAGTAACCCCATCCCTTTTCCATGAAAAGGTTCAGGAATCTTGTGCGGTAGAACTTACCTATTGTGTGGAACCTGACTCTACCGCCAAGGGTATCCTCAATGCTTTTAAAGGGATTGTTTCCAAGGTGGGGGAATTGTTATCTGGCCCGGCACAAAGAAGGGTGGTCGACGACCCCAAGTAGTTTTAATCCACTATGCTCCAAAGCTGCTAGAGAATTAAAGGCCGCATTGAAAGCGAATTCCAGGGACCAATCTCAGATTAGTGTTCTCGGCATCAACTATAAAAAGATATTGGCTAATCGCAAAACGAAACTGAAGGAGGCCACTTGGTGGGAACTCTTAGATCATTCGACATTATGCAGCGTTTCTAGATTTTGGAGCATTATTAATAGACCTCTTTTTGAAAGGGACAAAGCCGAGGATTTGGACACTAACATAACAGAAGAGGAATGGGTGTCTCACTTCAGCTGTATTTTTAAAAGTGCTTCAACCTTACCCCGGTTGCAACCGAGAATTCAGAAAAATTATGTGGTTGTATTCACTCGAAGAGAAGTGGAGGAAGGTATTGCAAGTCTTACGTGTAATAAGGCACCTGGCCCAGATGGTATTCTACCGGACCTTTTTAAATCTAATCCCTATCTTTGGGCATCGATTCTGGTGGCGGTGCATAATGCCGCGGCGAAGGAAGGGTGTCCAGAGTCATGGGGTATCTCCACAATCGTACCCATTTTTAAAAAGGGTGATCGTAACAGCACTATGAACTATAGACCGATATCCCTTATCGACTCTGTGGTTAAGGTTGTAGGTGGAGTCGTCTTAAATAGATTGGCGGCCTGGACGGAAGAAAATAAGATCCTTTCTGATGTTCAGTATGGGTTCTGCCCAGGTCACTCTACTCTGGCACAATGCCTTAACCTCTATTTGATCCTCGGAAAGTACACTGTTGCCCGCCATGTGACAATCTACATGGCCTTCATGGATCTCTCCTCCGCTTTTGACTGCGTCAGTCGGGGGAAGATGTGGCAGTACATGTGGGCCATGGGGGTGGAGACAAATCTGGTGGACTTTCTGATGGATTTGCATAGAGACACTAAGGCAAATATCAGATTCACTCAGGACCTGAGGGTCTCTAGGGACTTCAGCACAGAAAGGGGTGTACGGCAGGGGTGCATTCTAGCCCCGATTCTTTTCAATCTTTATATCAATGATTTAGATAAGACCTTGATAGAAACTGTGGCTCACTTCCCATTTGTGGGAAGCAGGGGACTGCCCATCTTGCTTTATGCAGACAATGCAGTTCTCCTGGCCCGCACCCCAAAAAAAGTACAGACTTTGCTCGACACCTTTTGTAGGTTTATGGCGGATCGAGATCTGACCATAAACAATTCTAAATCCTACGTAATGCAAGTCTGGCTGCGCCCCAAGAGGCAGTACCCCTTTAAGGTGAACGGAGAAAAAGTGCCTATAACACCAACTTTCTCCTATTTGGGTGTTCTACTGTATGACCACCTGGATTGGGGTCCTCTACTTAGGAAGAAAAGGGGGGAAGTGTCTAGGACTAATGCAGAGATTTTTAACTTCGCTACAAAAATGGGCAAGCGCCCGATAGTGGCGATGTTAAAAATGTATCAAGCAAAGAGCGTAGCGATTGCCAGTTATGGTAGCGAATTTTGGGGATATGCAGGTTTGGAGGGTATTCAGGTGGTAGAAAATAATGTTTTTAAACAGTTGTTGGGGGTTCCTAAAGGCACTTTGAACTTAATAGTTCATAAAGAGACTGGATTAACATTCATCTGCGATATTCTGGCTAAGCACCCACTGCTTTTTTGGCTCAATTGTTGGCTGAATGAGGATCTTGGCCTTACGCAAGAGTTATTGAAAGAAACTTTGAGCCTGGACCACATGATTGAAATACCATGGTTAAAATACCTAAAGGGCAGCCTCAACGTGATCTTTGTGGACCTAAAATCGGCCTTTGATTTAGATCCCAGGGAAAAACTTTGGGCTATCCTATCTGATCTGGGGGCACCCGCGTATTTATGCGAGATCCTGGAAAAATTGCATGTGAACAACTATGCCCAAATCAGATATGAGAAGAATGGAGACCTTACTGACCGTATACCCATAGAGAGAGGTGTGAGACAGGGGTGTTTTCTGGCCCCTACCCTCTTCTGCATTTTTATTAATGGCTTAATAGGAGCTTTGGCAGAGGAAGCGGATCTTGATGCTCCTAAGTTAACGGGCTCCAAGGTATCTGCCTTGATGTTCGCAGACACTCTCCTGCTGTCAAAATCACCAATGGGTATTCAAAGGATCTTGGATACCTTCCATCTATTTTGCAAGAATAGGAGCCTGGAAACTAACACCCAGAAAATAAAATATATGGTGTTTAATGCAGGGCATTCCAAACGACCTAACCCACAATTAGCAGGGGAATTTTTAGAGAGAGTCTCACAATGTGAATATTTGAGATTATCACTTAATGAGAAAATGGAATGGGGTGTTCAAATTAAGAAGGCCTCTCTAAAGCCGACGCAAACGTCTGGGAACCTTGCTAAACAGCAGAGGAAGTGTGCACACAAGAAGCTGGGGCAGGTGTTGAAAATATACAAGGCGCAAGCCAGAAGGGCGACCTTGTATGGTGCAAAGTTATGGGGCCAGAGGTCATCCGAACAACTTGCTAGGATTGAAACTTATTTTCTTAGACAGTTGATGGGACTTCCAAGTAGTAACCTTCTAACCCAGCTCTGAATGGATTTGGGTGTTAGCCCAATGTCTTTGTGTAAGGCAAGTTTGGGATATTATTTCAGTGCTTCAATTATGGGGAGGCGTAAGACCCAGGCAAATCAGGACGGGGCTTTAGGTAATGCAAAAGCAACTGTAACTACCATGGATGCCTTACTGTCTAGAGCTGCTACTTTGACAGACAGGGAGATTGACATGGTAAACAGACGCCTATCTAGATCACCTACTAGTGGCCCTTTACCTCTTTTGGACGGGGCTATTAATCAATCAAAAAATTCCTCTGATGAGGATAGAAGCACCATACTTACACAGGCACAGGGGCCGGGTAGTGATACTCAAGATACGGACGTGCTCTCACCTGTTTTGGAGTCTCAGCAGGATGTCCCAGCTATGCCCCTGTCTCCTTTTGTTATTGTGGCAAATAGGCAGGGGGTTGTCCCTGCAGCTCTTAGTAGAAAGGGTGGGGAAGGAAGGTCGACCTCTACCACTCATATTGAGGCTACCGGCGATCTTATTCCCCTGCAACATTTGGGGGTGCCCGCTTATCAATTGGTAGCACGAAGAGAAAAGTCAAAGCAATGGGCAGACAAGCAAAAAAGATTAAATACAATGCACTGTTAATACCAGCACCAGAAAGTTGGGCATTATTGCCTGCAGTTACTGCTGCGATTGACCTCCCACTGATGGAAGTGTTTAAATCCACCTTCTGCAGTATATTGGAAGAAAAACTACGCCCAATTATGATTAAATTACAAAATATTGAGCAAAGTATAGCAGATGAGCACAATATTATACAATCCCTTCAAAATCGAAGCTGTGTTAGCCCCTTTTGTTTTAAATAATGAACTGTTGAAGGTACATATAGATGGGAAGGATCACTGAAATAATATCGAGGGACAGAATATCGACCAACAAAAATATCGTTGACAAAATATCGAGAGACAAAATATCGAGTTTCTATCTACAAACAGGTAAGTACAAAAATATCGAGTTAAAAATAACGTTTACAAAAATATAGTTGTAAAAAATATCGACTTTAATAAAAACAATGTTTAATTACATTAATATAAAAAATTAATTACTAAAATATACTTAACAATACTTAAAATAACTTTTAATAATTAAATAATTAATTAAAGTAAAAAAATAATATTTTTTTAATCATATTTCTTAAAACATATATATATATAGTAACAAAATGTAATTAAATAATAGCCAATATTATTAACGTACAAATACAAAAGAGTAAAAATTACTATTCCCACTCCAGTGGGTGCAACAGTAGGGAAAGTGTTGGATAGCGTAGGGGTTAAAATTACTATTCCCACTTCAAGGAGTGCAACAGTGGATATATGACGTTACAACGCAACTTTTACAACGCACTACCATTACAACGTAAGTATTGGTAAGTATATAATAATTTTTATAATTTAAATTATTTAAAATTAATTTAATATAATTTAATTTCATTTCATTTCATTTCATTAAATTAAATTATTGTAAATTTAATTTTACTTTATTTTTACACTGTACCCCTGTACCCCAAAAACCCAAAACTGACCCTGAACCCTAAAAAAAACCCTTTACCCAAAACCCCAAAACTGACCCTGAACCCTAAAAATACCCCTTTACCCAAAAACTAAAAACTGACCCTGAACCCTAAAAATACCCCTTTACCCAAAAACCCAAAACTGACCCTGAACCCTAAAAATACCCCTTAACACAAAAACTAAAAACTGACCCTGAACCCTAAAAATACCCCTTTACCCAAAAACTAAAAACTGACCCTGAACCCTAAAAATACCCCTTTACCCAAAAACTAAAAACTGACCCTGAACCCTAAAAATACCCCTTTACCCAAAAACTAAAAACTGACCCTGAACCCTAAAAATACCCCTTTACCCAAAAACTAAAAACTGACCCTGAACCCAAAAAATACCCCTTTACCCAAAAACTAAAAACTGACCCTGAACCCTAAAAATACCCCTTTACCCAAAAACCAAAAACTGACCCTGAACCCTAAAAATACCCCTTTAATTTAACATAATTAGCAATTAATCAATTAAATTAAATTAATTACCAATTACATTTTAAATAATTAACAAATATTATTTAATTACCAATTAATTAAATAGTACTACCAATTAATACATTTACATATTTAATTAATTATAATTAAATTACTTCCCACCCTATTCCCCTATAAACCCACAACCCGCTACAGGAAATAAATTATTTTAATTTACATAATTAGCAATTAATCAATTAAATTAAATTAATTACCAATTACATTTTAAATAATTAACAAATATTATTTAATTACCAATTCATTAATTATTACTACCAATTAATACATTTACATATTTAATTAATTATAATTAAATTACTTCCCACCCTATTCCCCTATAAACCCACAAACCGCTACAGAATAAAATTACACAATAATTTAAAAAAAATCATTAATTAAACATAATTATAACATAAAATGACACTTTTCACACATATTATAACATAAAAACACTATAAATAATTAAATATTATTTAAAAAACGATATTTTTTACTATCTAGATTATATACTTGGATATTTTCACTTTCTATATTATTTACAGTCGATATTACTTCACTTACCTTAAAAACGATATTTTGACTGTCGATATTCTGTCCTGTCGATATTTTGTCCAAACGATATTTAAAACTCGATATTCTGTCCAAACGATATTTTGGAGTCGATATCATGTCTGTGCACCAGATGGGAAGTCTGGAACCCCTTGCCCTCCAAGTAATTGTGCTCCGCCTGCTACAGATATGATTCTTAGCTGTTCAGGGGAGTTGAATGACAAGGCTCCTGATTGTTTGATAATAGATGGAGCTCAGGCAACAAACCAACACGGTGCAGCTTCTAGTGTTGTGGGAAAGAATGGGGGCATGTTGCAGGGGTATACCAATGTTGCACAGCAGAATTTACCTGTAATAGATCTACCGCCGCAATCAACACTACTGGTGGCTATTCTAGGGAATGTGCTGTCTCTCTCAATTGGAACAAAGGAGGACTTTTTTCAACTTAAAAATAAGGTTACTCATTGGCTGTCCTGTAACATTGTTGCTGGCCCAGCGATTGCACGCAATATTATTATGGTTCGTTGTGTTGCTTGGTTAGGAAGCTCTAGGAAAACAAGGGAGGGGGACTGTATTGTTGTGAATTTTAATAACCCATTGCCCGTAGAGAGAATCTTCTGGGAGGTTAATATCGGTTTGGCAAACAGGGGCCAAGGCATCCGGATACTGCCCTTGGGATACTTTTATAAGGCAGAGAACCCAAGACAGACTAATTTGATTTTAGCACGTCAAACGGGGCCTCAAAAGCTGGTGAAGCCGACTAGGACCGGATCATTTAACCCATGGGTAGCTAGGTATAATTTACGGGGGGATTGTTATTTCTCTTCTATTGCACAGGGGTCAAAAATATTTGCAGTTCTGTCAGGGTTGAATGACTGCGATTGACTGAGTAATAGCTCGGAGCTCTTAGAATCAATAGTCCAAATACCTGTGTCTGTTGACCTTACTTCTTCCGATGCAAGTTTTGTGACCAAATGCTACCAGAGATATCTAATGCTGAGTCATCAGAGGCCGTAGCTGGTGCAGGGCTACTAGTTCAGGAGCAGCTAGAAATATCAATCCCCGTGCTATTGGAGGATCTACCTATTGTACCTTCTGCGGTCCAACCCAAGATAGAGGACTATAATGTTCTATCTTGGAATATTGCTGGGTTGGCCGAGAAGATTGTAGACCCACTATGGGTGCAGTTCATCAGGCACTTCTCCGTGATTTGCCTCCGGGAGTCTTGGATGGTGAACTGTAACCTATTTTTGGAGGGGTATAAAGCTTTTTTCGCCCCTGCATCTCCAGCAACTATTGGAAGAGCCGGGGGTGGTTTGGTAATTTTTACATCCTTGTCCCTGAAATGTAGGATTAAGGATATTTCCTCTGCTCATAGTGATTTTCAAGCGACTGTTTTAAGGCGAGGCAACTCCAGTCTAGGTCTGATTCATTTCTACAATGCAGTGTACAGACAGGGGGTTTGCAAGATAATTCAGCTGAACAGCTTTGTTAAGCAGTTTTGTGGCCCCTTTGGAAACAACCTTATGAAAGCAGGAAATTTTGATGTTCACCCGTGTGGGGATCCTGAATCCACTAGTATGGGTGACATTGGCTGTGCAAGGATCCGGTGTCTTCACTTCGAGCACCCCCTACAGGGAGAGACACTTAACGATCGGCTTAATGAATATGATCTGTTTACTTCCATGTGTTTTGTATCACCATCTAGCAAACATATGGTTCCGACTTTTAAAGGTCGCAGTGGTGAATCTTTTATAGATCATATTCTGATCTCTACAAGTATTCAGTCCCTTTTACTGGGATTTATAATATTTGAGAGCACCTTCAGTGATCACAATCCTGTGTGCATGCATTTGGGGGGTATTATAATGGAAAGGCAGGACAAGGTGGTAGCATCAGGTCCGCTGAGGCTTACTGATGGTAGGCGTCGCCTTAAATGGGCCCCAGTAACCCCATCCCTTTTCCATGAAAAGGTTCAGGAATCTTGTGCGGTAGAACTTACCTATTGTGTGGAACCTGACTCTACCGCCAAGGGTATCCTCAATGCTTTTAAAGGGATTGTTTCCAAGGTGGGGGAATTGTTATCTGGCCCGGCACAAAGAAGGGTGGTCGACGACCCCAAGTAGTTTTAATCCACTATGCTCCAAAGCTGCTAGAGAATTAAAGGCCGCATTGAAAGCGAATCCCAGGGACCAATCTCAGATTAGTGTTCTCGGCATCAACTATAAAAAGATATTGGCTAATCGCAAAACGAAACTGAAGGAGGCCACTTGGTGGGAACTCTTAGATCATTCGACATTATGCAGCGTTTCTAGATTTTGGAGCATTATTAATAGACCTCTTTTTGAAAGGGACAAAGCCGAGGATTTGGACACTAACATAACAGAAGAGGAATGGGTGTCTCACTTCAGCTGTATTTTTAAAAGTGCTTCAACCTTACCCCGGTTGCAACCGAGAATTCAGAAAAATTATGTGGTTGTATTCACTCGAAGAGAAGTGGAGGAAGGTATTGCAAGTCTTACGTGTAATAAGGCACCTGGCCCAGATGGTATTCTACCGGACCTTTTTAAATCTAATCCCTATCTTTGGGCATCGATTCTGGTGGCGGTGCATAATGCCGCGGCGAAGGAAGGGTGTCCAGAGTCATGGGGTATCTCCACAATCGTACCCATTTTTAAAAAGGGTGATCGTAACAGCACTATGAACTATAGACCGATATCCCTTATCGACTCTGTGGTTAAGGTTGTAGGTGGAGTCGTCTTAAATAGATTGGCGGCCTGGACGGAAGAAAATAAGATCCTTTCTGATGTTCAGTATGGGTTCCGCCCAGGTCACTCTACTCTGGCACAATGCCTTAACCTCTATTTGATCCTCGGAAAGTACACTGTTGCCCGCCATGTGACAATCTACATGGCCTTCTTGGATCTCTCCTCCGCTTTTGACTGCGTCAGTCGGGGGAAGATGTGGCAGTACATGTGGGCCATGGGGGTGGAGACAAATCTGGTGGACTTTCTGATGGATTTGCATAGAGACACTAAGGCAAATATCAGATTCACTCAGGACCTGAGGGTCTCTAGGGACTTCAGCACAGAAAGGGGTGTACGGCAGGGGTGCATTCTAGCCCCGATTCTTTTCAATCTTCATATCAATGATTTAGATAAGACCTTGATAGAAACTGTGGCTCACTTCCCATTTGTGGGAAGCAGGGGACTGCCCATCTTGCTTTATGCAGACAATGCAGTTCTCCTGGCCCGCACCCCAAAAAAAGTACAGACTTTGCTCGACACCTTTTGTAGGTTTATGGCGGATCGAGATCTGACCATAAACAATTCTAAATCCTACGTAATGCAAGTCTGGCTGCGCCCCAAGAGGCAGTACCCCTTTAAGGTGAACGGAGAAAAAGTGCCTATAACACCAAGTTTCTCCTATTTGGGTGTTCTACTGTATGACCACCTGGATTGGGGTCCTCTACTTAGGAAGAAAAGGGGGGAAGTGTCTAGGACTAATGCAGAGATTTTTAACTTCGCTACAAAAATGGGCAAGCGCCCGATAGTGGCGATGTTAAAAATGTATCAAGCAAAGAGCGTAGCGATTGCCAGTTATGGTAGCGAATTTTGGGGATATGCAGGTTTGGAGGGTATTCAGGTGGTAGAAAATAATGTTTTTAAACAGTTGTTGGGGGTTCCTAAAGATACTTTGAACTTAATAGTTCATAAAGAGACTGGATTAACATTCATCTGCGATATTCTGGCTAAGCACCCACTGCTTTTTTGGCTCAATTGTTGGCTGAATGAGGATCTTGGCCTTACGCAAGAGTTATTGAAAGAAACTTTGAGCCTGGACCACATGATTGAAATACCATGGTTAAAATACCTAAAGGGCTGCTTTGGAGAGCTGGAGCGCCCGGACCTTTTCTTAAGACATGGTCGTATTACCAGAGCAGATGTGGCTTTTGTGAAGCACTCATTTATTTTGCGATGAAACTAAAAAGAGATGGGACGCAATTGTCTAAAAATAGAGTCGGTAAGTACGTGATGCTCAAATCCACCCCAGATAGGGAGCCATATCTTTAGTGGCCTCTGTCGGCTCTCGAGCGGTTCTTACTGATCAGGTTTCGATTGGATTATTTCCAACTTTTACTTGCTGTACCGAAGGGTTGTCACAAAGGACAAGTGTTAGCACCCCGTGGCTGCGACAGAATGTCTTCACAGGATCTGTTTTTATGCAGTTTTTATGAAGCCCCTCCGAGGCTTTTTTTTTTAAATCATTTAAAAAAAGTTACATTTTAGCCAGGTTTGCTCCGCTCTCTGTTTGGATCCCTAAAAGTTGGCTGCTGTATTTTATGATGTAACTTTTTAAATGTTGACGTTGTCGTGTCCATATCTGTTCATATTTGTATATATAGTGGGATATTTCGTACAGTATGTCTAGATATGTATACCTGTATTTTGTACATTTTTAAGATGAATCGTAACTTTTTATGGTTTTCTATCATGTAAACGGAATAAAGTATTTTGAAATGAAATGAAAACTGCAATACTCCTTAGAATCTACCATAGATGATATACAGCCTTCCCTTGCTAAGAAACTCTATATGCAGTTTAGGTATGGTGTACTTCCTTTATGTGCTGTCACTTAGCAATGGGGAGGGAGTTCTACGAAAGACTGCCCGTCATGTAAAAACTGTACGGAGACTGATTTGCATGTGCTGTTTTTCTGCCCCACCTACAAGGCAATAGGAGTTCGTTGGCTACTACAGCTTTGAAGGAATCTTAGAACCCCTCACTGCCTACAGGCTTATAGGATCCTCAAAT